>NC_085955.1:9045749-9351821 GCF_963556715.1 Cydia fagiglandana
TATCTCATGTTATTCCTACTCAATATCACGACTGCACGAGCCTTGCAATCCTCTTCTTCTTCTCTCCTCGCGTTATCCCGGCATTTGGCCACGGCTCATGGGAGCCTGGGGTCCGCTTGACAACTAATCCTACTAGTTTTTACGAAAGCGACTGCCATCTGACCTTCCAACCCAGAGGGGAAACTAGGCCTTATTGGGATTATTCCGGTTTCCTCACGATGTTTTCCTTCACCGGAAAGCGACTGGCAAATATCAAATGATATTTCGTACATAAGTTCCGAAAAACTCATTGGTACGAGCCGGGGTTTGAATCCGCGACCTCCGGATTGAAAGTCGCACGCTCTTACCGCTACGCCACAAGCGCTTTTTTCGGAGCCTTGCAATCCTAAAAGGAGAAAAAATTTGTATCAACACAATTTTCTTTCCTTCCATTCTGCTACCGTCATACAAAGCCTATGAAAAATGTTAACGGAATGCTAATAAAAATCTTGGGAAACTTTTTTCTCCTATTAACTTTTTTTTTTATTCTTCTTTTGTTAAGAATTGTAGTATACAACTTTAAATAAAAGAGACCATAAGCTGCAGTGGTTATCAACTTATAAAAAAATATGCTAGAATATTTGTGATGGAATTGATGAAGAACTCTAATTAATAATTATTACGCGTGCTACACAACTCCCGAGATATAATGTTGAGTCTCAATTGTGTGTAGTGCCAAAAAAAGTATAGTAGTTGCTATGCAATTATAATTTTTTTTTATCAAATTACATTTTTGAACATCTTTTTCCATGTTTACAGGCCTCAACTTTAGCTTTTAACCTCAACCCCAACTAAGTCTTTGCGCTTCAGAATATGGAAATTTCTTTTATTTCTAGGCTTTCAAAACGCGAATTTAATTTGTACTTGTACTTAGTACAAGACAAGCATGCAGGGACTTATGAAGTTAAGTTTCTTTGCAAACTTTTTGGCTTGAAACATATATGTATTGTATTATATAGCATAAAATACATATTACAGTTTCATGTCTATCAATAATCAACACTGTTATAACTCAAATGAGTACTTGCATCTCAACGGGAGCGTTACATCTGCCATTACCTCCCCCATAGTTAAACGGCCTATATCAACCTAAATAACAATACACATACGTCACTATGCACTAAGGCGATTACAAAATACACAATATATCGAAAAATGAACTAACTCAAAAAATAAAGAAACATACTTACGCTGTTTTAGCGCTGTGCCGTTCTGCGCGCGCATCGCTCCCCTGAACATTTCACGCAAGCGAGCGTCACTCCGCCAGTAGGGCCCGTGCTGAGCGGACGTCGACGCGTCATAGCTTCGCCGCGTTCGTCGTTCGTAATTTTGAATTTAGAACTTTCATTTTTAAATAAGTGTTTTATTTTTTTTTAAACCAAGTGCGTTTGTAGTGCCGTTTGGATTTGGAATTTCGGACGTTATTGTGTATGGACCTATGTTTTGATCTATAACAATGATGGGTGTCAGTTGTATGAGCGTACGGCAGGCTAGGGGCGCTTGCCACTGCCCCGCGTGCCCTAGGGCTTCGCATTTGCCCCCGCAGACGTTGGTGCTGCCCCCGATGGCTCTGGAGCCCGAAACCACCCCCGTTAAGGACAAAAAGGGGGGCAAGATGAAGGTGCTTAAGAAAATTAAGAAGAAAATTGGATTAGGTGAGCGATTGTTTTCTTTGTTTTTGTTTTTATGAAAGTAAAAAGCTCAAATTACCAACAAATCAATACTGCAAATGCAAATATTATAATTAACTACAAAATATTTTAAATATGTATGAATTTGGAACATTTTTTTATAAATTAAATAACCGAATAAGGCCTCGAAATTAGAATACGGAACAATAGGTCCGAATATTTCCTTATCAAATCTAACTTACCTATCTACTCAATACAATATTAAATCCACCTACCTTCAAAATTAACATACCTACATAGTTAAAGCGTCGTTATTAAGTAAGTACTCATTATCTGAAATGTTTTTTTATACTACCTTCCAAACTGTTATAAAAACTGCATTTCATCACAGAACACCGCACGCCAATCAACTTTTAATGTTCGTAATGCATTTTAAAAACAGTATTAATTAGTGATTCAATCTAAATTTTATTAAAAGTGACTCAAATCCAAATATTCCAGTTTTATAGTTATGGCACTTTACTTAAAGCGTTCCGGTAAGTGAATTCAATTTAGATTTGTTCTAATTGTCTTTATATTGCAAATTTACATTTGCCGTCTGTAGCGGCGCCACTGTCCTTAATTTTGTATAAAGAAACTGTAATTCCAAATTTCGCCACAGCATTTAATTTTGGAACTGAATTCGTTCTTTTAATTGTCGTTATTTTACAATGTTATATTTGCAATTCGTGAGAGCGCTAGTAGTCGTACTTCAACATTTTATTTGTACGCGCTTCGGCTGGTTCTGTTGTTGGCCACCAGCAAATGTAATTTTGTCGGCGGCACGCGACATCTGCCCATAATAATCTAGTTTTTATTTTTTCTTAATCTGACAGCTGTTAAAACACCTTGCGTTATTGTTATTTAATTTATACTTTGAAATTTACTGTATGTTATTTCTGTCTTTTTAGGGTTCCGTACCCAAAGGGTAAAACGGGACCCTATTACTAAGACTTCGCTGTCCGTCCGTCCGTCCGTCCGTCTGTCACCAGGCTGTATCTCACGAACCGTGATAGCTAGGCAGTTGAAATTTTCACAGATGATGTATTTCTGTTGCCGCTATAACAACAAATACTAAAAACAGAATAAAATAAAGATTTAAATGGGGTTCCCATACAACAAACGTTAAGCAAAGTTAAGCAACGTCGGGAGTGGTCACTACTTGGATGGGTGACCGTTTTTTTTTGCTTTTTTTTGTTTTTTTTTTGTATTATGGTACGGAACCCTTCGTGCACGAGTCCTACTCGCACTTGCCCGGTTTTTTCTTCTTGTCTGTTACCTCCCGTGATTCTTTTCACTTGATGGTCTCATCGGAAGATCAGCGCTGGAAGCCACCAGCAACATGCTGAGATGGGGCCATTTCGTGGCACTTTAATCTTATTTTGTGTTTTCTTTTATACTATGTACTGTTCCGATTGTTTGTGCTTACGAATAAATCAATTCTATTCTATTCAAATGCAAGATACGGTAGTTTAGCTAGTATGATATGACATGCACTTTGCTTAAAATAAAATAAAATAACGTCCTTGTAATTATAAATGACAGTAGCTCTGTAAAATTGTCAAATACCACTTGGAGCTTTAATTTGTTATTTGAAAATTACAATTGCATGTATTGCAATGATGATGATTAGCAAAATATTAATGATACAATTCAATTTGTCCTATAAATTACCGTATAAAAAAACCTTTTTGAAAAAATCAGTCCTCAAATGTCTTGTCTATCATTTTATCAGCAGCAGAAGTTGCTAAGCGGTCGAGGTGTTCAAAATTACCTTGACACGCTCTTATTCTCTTGACAATAAAGTCGCGTCAAGATCACTTTGAACACCTCGCCCGCTTAGCAACTTCTGCTATAGTCCGTTTTTTTAGCATTAGAAAGAACTTCGCAGAAGTAAGCTTGTGGTTCCAAATCCGGCACTTTTAGCGGTAATAATTTGAAGTAAATTATATGTATTGACCATGCTACATTAGATAAATCAATAATTATTAATAATTAAAGAGCCTGATAAAAACTGCACGCTTGCTTCTGTGGAGTTCTTTCTAATGCTAAAAAAAACGAACTATAGTGACTGTATCTATATGTGACGTCCCACGGGTAAAGGTACCTTATAGCGGTTGGCGTTACGCTATTAACGCCGCCCCAATATTATTGCGGCGCTATGCGACGTAAGCGCCAGCCGCCATAAGGTACCTTTTTCCGTGGAACGTCACATATGACAGTGTGAGATATTTTAAATGCACCCAGTGCAACTCAACCCTCCTGCAAAGAAAATCATATAAAACGGAGGGGTCGCTTCTCTACACTTGACCGTAAATTTAAATATAGAATCATGTAAATTTCCAAAGCATTGTAACTGCAATTCACTTGCATACATTTATTGTTCACCACAACTCCAGTCCAGACTTAGTAATTACACAAAAAATCCGACATCTGGCAAAAGGTAATAACCAGAAACTCGCAAGTTTCACGTAACATCCGCTTGTTTATCAAACGTCGTATCACAAACCAGAAAAACATGCTAAAATCGATCTTAACCACTGCCAAATACAGTCCAAATGTAACTGAAGAAATTGACAAAATACACATCTGGCAGTTTAAAGTTCCTTAGTCCATAGACTAAAGACTTCCGGCTTTGTGTTCCGTTTTCGAATTTGAAAATAGAACATCTGGCGGTTATTTTTAAATAGCTTGTATTGTTTCGCTCTATTGTTTCAAATCACAGATGTTCTGACTTTTGGGACAAATTATTGTTTGTAGTCTCGTTTTTTTTTGTTTCTCACGCGTTGGTTAAGTACAATAGAAGATAAATACAAGACATACGTTTTCAATTCTGAAAATCCCATGCACTGACGTAGGCAATAGTTTTTACGAAAGCGACTGCCACCTGACCTTCCAACCCAGAGGGGAAACTAGACCTTAGAGTGACATTCCATTTCCAACTGCAGCTGCAATACTGTTCTTTTTACTATGGAAACGCGTCGCTGTCATTGTCAATTTCCATAGTAAAATGAACAGTAACTATTGCAGCTGCAGTTGGAAATGGAATGTCACTCTTATTGGGATTAGTCCGGTTTCCTCACGATGTTTTCCTTCACCGAAAAGCGACTGGTAAATATCGAATTATATTTCGTATACATAAGTTCTGAAAAACTTATACGAGCCGCGACCTCCTAAATGCAATTCGCACGTTCTTACGAAAAAAAAAGCTTTATGTCCTCGCAATAAGAGCGAAAAACCGTCGGCAAGCGCCGGCCGATGCTAGCCGAGCCGAGCGATGACTTTTTCGCTCTTATGGCGCATACTGTATTCATATAAACGTAACATTTACGTAGGCGCTTCCACTTCTATCACAGAATAAATAATAGTACTAGGTACAGAAGACTCACTCTCTAACAAGACGCGTCTGTTACGATCAGGACAGATATGGCCGCTAGGTGGCGACAGCGCCACGCGCGGCTTATGGCTAACCACCAAAATTGGTGTGGAACGGATGGACTTTTAGGTACCTGTAGCAAAGCGACGAAATCGCGGAATGGGACACGCCTGCTTCTAGGCAATTCAAAGGTGCAGAGTTACATTAGACGGGCTCAAAATACAAATAATTAGTATATTCATCGATTTAAAACGTGATTACTCGATCGCGTGACGCTCGTGCCTCCCGCTCGTGAGACGTGTCGATTGTCTATTCTACGACCATAGACTAATGGGTAATGGTTCACGTTTTACATTTGTGTTGGTATACATATATGTATGCTTAAAATATCCCTTGACGTCTTAAAAAAACTTAAATTTCTTGGCTATTTCATACATTTTTTGACAAAAATTGGCTGTTTTATACATTTTTTGAAAAAAATTGGCTGTTTCATACATTTATTGAAAAAAATTGGCTGTTTCATACATTTTTTTTTCTATGGGAGGGCATTTTTTTTTCGCGATTTCTGGGTTGGCCTCATAGTAAAACTTGCTCAGTATAATCCCAAAACCTTCCTGGCAACGGGAATGCAGTTATTTTTGAAATTTTTAGCCACCGTGTATACAACTATAGTTCGTTTTTTTTTAGCATTAGAAAGAACTTGCAAGAATGTAAGCGATCTTGACATGTCTTTTAATTGAAAAACGCTTTTTAAAAATCAAAAAGTATTACTTATGAAAGCAGAAGAATATAAATGATCGTATTAGATCCATAATTTTTACATATTTGCCGTAATTTATTTTTAAAATGTGTTTTTCAATTCAAAAACACATCAAGATTGTTTACCTTATTTCTAATGCTAAAAAAAACTAACTGTATTAAAAACTCTTAACCGTCTATAGGTGGACCTTATGCCTTTTGTAATAAGGTTTATGAACTGTCAGTTAAGAGTTTGGGTTATGGCATATGTAGAGATCGCATTCGCTACACTATGTACTGCGGAAGGTCGACATGTCGACAATCGACTTGGATCGACATAAAAACACAATGCACAGCTGTTTTGTGCCTCTTAGAGGCAGCTGACTACCCTTCGAGCTAGGGTTGACACTGTCAAGTTTTATTTTTGAAAACTGATAGATTTTTTTATTTATTTTGTAAATCAAAAGGGTTTTTTTTAGCAAGCAGAAACGTCTGCTAACGATGCTAAAAATACTGATAATTTGCTATTTTAAATTGCAGTAATTGCTAATATAAGTATGGTAAATAAATTGATAAAAATGTAGCACTAAAATTTCAATGGAAGTATTAAATTTACGCCAAATTTATTAAATTCAAGGAAATTTACACAAGTAAATGTCATGTCATCATCATTAGTATTTTACAGGTAAATCATTATCCCCTTATTCATAAAACTTTACGTGCCCGATTTCGTTAAATTATTTTTTATCCCTTTCTTACAAATACATAAGTCAAAATGACAGATAAGGACAAACTATTAGCTAATTAAGGTTTGTAGCGCGTTTATGATTGAGGGGGTTAGTCGTTAATCCTTTCAATAAAGCAGGTATTGTTCTTAGAAAGCTTTTCTTTAATAATACATAGGCAATGTCTGTCTGTCATTAGTAACGTAGTAACCGATCCATTATATTAATTACATCACTTCTAATAGAATTTCAAAGCCCATTAGTGAAGGGATTCATAGAACATTGATTTTTATCTATGACGTCATAGTAGTTAAAGATTTATGGTCATGACGTCACATTACTGCTCATACAGTTAAATGATCTTAGTCATACCACGGAATAAATAATAGTACAAAGTACAGAAGACTCACTCTCTAACAAAACGCGTCTGCTACGATCAGCACAGATATGGCCGCTAGGTGGCGACAGCGCCACGTGCGGCTTATGGCAAACCCCAAAATTGGGGCCGATCGGATGTACTTTTAGCTACCTGTAGCAAAGCGACGAAATCGCGGAGTGAGACACGCCTGGTCTTACAAGTTATAACTGGGTTTTAGCTTTCACAAGTAATATGGGTTAATGGAGTTTTGAACATGATTATAAATTATAATGTTTCCGTTAAATTACACGCATTTAGGACCAAATGAAGATATGGGGCATTATCTATGAAAAGGGACCTTATTGTCGACGGCGCTTACGCCGCACAGGATCGCGCGGCATTGTATTCATAACGGAGCATCGTTAATAATGGCGTAAGCGCCATCGACAATAAGGTCCTTTTCATAGCTAATGCCTCTATTAAAATAATGCCAATATTAAAATGAGTTCCTGGGAATTAATTCTTCGAAAAATTCTAATTTAATTGGCCTTAGTATATGTTATATACTTAGGTGCCGGATGTGGACGGTAATTAATTAATACACATTACTACACTTCCCAACACTGGAATATATTTTATTTCAATTAAACTATTGCTACTACATGTTACTAGCTAAACAGATCTGACGGAAGAGAGTGAGTCAAAGAATGAACATCTTAACGAAGGCGCGAATATTTAAATCATGAATACTGAATGTACTACAATATGAAACCCAAAAAAAATAAAAAGCTGTAATCTCTAGGTGCGTACGACTTAGATTTGAACCCGCGGTTTCTGCTCTGAGTGCGGCAAACAGGGCCATATTTTTAGCGTGTGTCGTGTGAGACAAACAAAGACGGTGGATGTGATTGGTGAGGACAGTGTTGCAGAAGACATACATAATTTGTTTAAAACTGAGGATGACAAGGAGATGTACTGAATGTACTACACTCTTCCCCGCATAGCAAATAAAATTATAAAGTTTTATAACTAGTGAACAAATTATGTTTTAACTCAATAGAAACCCCAATACAACCTTAGTCTTGTTGACTGCATTCTAATATCTGGTTTACATGTCTTTTCCATCTCAAACCATCAACATCAATATAATAGGTTGTTCCAGGAATTGATTCTTCAATAATAGTGCCTTTAGCCCAAGGCTTTAGACCCTTCCTGAAATCGCGAGTCATTACTTTTTGACCAACTTGGAATATGGCTTTTCTAGAGCCACCAAATGAATCTACCACCTTGTTTTGTTTTAAAAGTAAATCTTGAAATACTGGAGTTGGTCTCAAAAGTGATAAACGACCCCTGATTTCTCTCCCCAACATAAGTTTGGCTGGTGACGCACCAGTAGCTTTATGAGGTGTACTACGATAATCTGACAAAAATATGCTAATAGCATAATTGAGTGGCTTTCCACTATCCACAATTTTAGTAATATTGGACTTAAAGGTCTCAACAAATCTCTCCGCGGCGCCGTTGGTCGCCGGGTGGTAAGGGGGAGTAAATGTATGCTTAATTCCCCGTTTATCACAAAAGTCTTTAAAATCTTTACAAGTGAAAGAAGTACCGTTATCCGTCACAAGATGAACCGGATATCCAAATCTAAGGAAAATATCATTAAATTTTTGCATAGTTAGGGAACTTCCTATGTTGGCCATTTGAAATACCTCTGGCCACTTACTGAAACTATCCATCACAATCAGAAACATCTTGCCATAAAAAGGCCCAAGATAATCGGCGTGAATACGATACCACGCTGAAGGCGGAATTGGCCAGGGTTTTAAGTTTGTTTTTGGTGGAGTGTTTCGGTAAGATAGGCAACTGACACAATTTTGGGTAAGACTTATAATATCTTCATTAAGCTTAGGCCACCAAAAATAGGATTTGGCCATGTCAATCATCCTGCTACTACCAAAATGGCTCTTATGCAGTTCATTTAATACATAATTTCGGATAGACTGTGGTATTATAATCCTATGTCCCCAAAAGAGACAATTCCTATCAATACTAATCTCATTTCGTTTCATGAAGAATGGCTTTAGGTCTTGTTCTATCAATTTAACATCAGGCCAGCCATCATAACTATATCGAATGATTTTAGTTAATAAACTATCCTTTATAGTCTCCCTTTGAATTACTTCCCAATTAACCTCAGAACTGTCAATGTAATTTACACAAACCCGAAACTTTTCTTCAAATTCAGAACCTATATTATTTTGTTCTGATGGCATCCTCGATAAATAATCTGCTGGGTTCTTGCTAGTAGGAATGTGCCTGATTGTATAAGAAAATGCGGACAAGAATATGGCATAATGTTGTAAGCGTTTAGCTGCCATTTTCGGGATACCCTTGTTTGGGCCAAATATTCTCACTAGGGCCGCATTATCAGTCTCCAGTTCGAATTGTCTGCCATACAGAAAATTATAAAACTTGGTTATTCCGAAAACAACTGCCATTGCTTCTTTATCCAAAGTACAATATTTTTTTTCTCTGTCATTAAGCTTTTTGCTTGCAAATGCAATAGGTTTTATTACATTGTCAGACCCTCTGTTTGATAACACAGCACTAATGCCTTCAGATGAAGCGTCACATGAAAGTATTATTGGCAATGTTGGATCATAGTGATTTACACCCTGTGCAGTTGCAAGTTTCTTTTTTATTACATCAAAGGACTGTTGACATTCTAACGACCATTCAAATTTTGCCTTTTTTGTGCAGTCATATAATGGAGCCAGAATAGCTGCCATGTCTTTCAAAAACCTGGAGTAATAATTAATTTTTCCAAGGAATGATCGGAGCATTGTCATACTATTAGGTGGTGGAAGCTCCAATATAGGCTGTATGTTTTCCTTGATAATGGAGATTCCATCTTTGTGAATTTTATATCCGAAAACCTCAATACTTTTATGGAACAATTTGCATTTTTGAGGTTTAAGTCTTAATCCTGATTCCTTTAAAACTGATAGCACAGCCTCTAAGGTATTGTACATGTCTTTTAAATTTTTACCACACATATAAATGTTATCTATGAAAACAACAGTGTTAGGTACATGACTTAATTTCATGCTCATCAGCCTCTGGAACGAGCCTGGCCCCGTACACACTCCAAAAGGTAAGTACAGATATTTATAGATGCCAAATTCAGTGTTTATGACAGTCAGGGTCTGTGAAACTGGATCTAACGGTGCTTGTAAGTAGGCTTCTTTAAGGTCAAGCTCACAGTAGTATTCACCCCCTTTAAGAGTCTGAAATATGCTGTCAATATGAGGGAGCGGGTAATGGTCAGTTTCTAAGCATGGATTAATTGTTACTTTATAGTCACCGCACAATCTCACTGAGCCATCAGGTTTTAAAACGGGTACAACTGGTGTACCCCACTCACTATATTTAACGGGCTCAATTCTTTTATTTTCTAACAGTCTATTAATTTCATTTTTTACTTTTTCCTTAAGCGCAAAAGGTACCTGTCTAACCGGCAAAAATTTTGGTTTCACATTGTCTTTTAATTTTAATGTAATGTGTTCTCCTTTGAAATCACCCCACCCTGGTGTGAATACTTCCATGAATTTATTTTTAATTCCTTGCACCGGATCACAAGTTTCATTTACCCTCTGTTCACATATTCTGTTATCTAACTCTAGAGGCCACCGTCCAAAAGCCTTTAACCAGCCCCTACCTAAAATTGTAGGTTTATCATTCTCCACAATGTATATATCAACTTGCCTTGTCATTTCATCCCAACAAACATTTACATTTTTAATCATACCAACTGGCTGTGATAAACTTTGGTCAAAATTTTTGAATGCAACATTTGTTTTCTCAAAATTTTTATCTGGGAATAATCTATTACAATCCTCTAATGTTATTGTGCTAACCTCAGAGCCAGTATCCAATTCTAATTTGACTGGCTGTCCCTCAACAAATAAGCTAACATGCTGCGGAGGCACTTTTTTTTTTCAAGCAAAGCATTAAAAGAATACATACAGTACTACAAAAAATAAGTTCTGCTCTGAGTGCGGCAAACAGGGCCATATTTTTAGCGTGTGTCGTGTGAGACAAACAAAGACGGTGGATGTGATTGGTGAGGACAGTGTTGCAGAAGACATACATAATTTGTTTAAAACTGAGGATGACAAGGAGATGTACTGAATGTACTACAGTATAAAAATATACGTCCGTGAATTAAAAATACGTTAATCCAGCTATTATTCCGTGATGGTGGGAGCCGAAATTTTTTTGACACCTAATTGGGCGGTGACCCCTAAAAGTTTGGGAACTTATGGCCTAACATATATTTAATCCGATAGATTTATTTTGCTCTACTATATGCGAAATTACTAATTAAAATAATTGTTTATTAAAACTTAAAAAATGCATTTTTGCTATAGCAAATATAAAATTGCTGGTGCAGTGTTTATTAAAAACAAAATGTCACTGTTTATATTCCTATATTCTAAATGTATACATATGTAATGTATAATGTATCTATATTCTAAGATGTTAAACAAAAAAAAATTTTTGTAAAAAACACACTTACTACACTTTAGCGACAGCCCTGACCTGCGCGAGCGCACGGTCCCGTTGCAACAGCTGACGTTTGGAAGCGCGTGCGAGCGATACAACGCTATACGAACGTCGCAGAATAGAAAGGGAGGCGAAATTCGCAGATAAGACATGGATCCTTGTAGAAAAAAATGTGTGCGTTCTGATAGGAGATTATTGCTCCTTTGCTACGCTTTAAAAAAAGGTATTTCTATTTTAGTACTTAAATATGTATATTAGTTATTCGCGTGTTAATTAATAGAGCTCAACTTTTTCCTCCTGTGTCCCGATGTCCTTTTAAAAGGACAGATTCAAATCGAATTTCGAAATTTGAATAAAGGAAGGTTCCAAATTCAAATCTGGTATTAAAAAGAGTAACTAAGCCTTAAAATTAAAGTCTTTTCAGCGTGAGATTTAGTGTTTTAATTAAGTTTTATCGTGTTAATTATATTTTTTCTCAGTAAATAGGTACCTACTAGAGTCAGACCAAGAAAAGTCTGCAGCGGATTTGATAGCCTACGCAGTGCGAATGTTATTTTAAACGTCAAACTTCTATGAAATTATGACGTATAATAACACTGGCACTGCGTGGGCTATCAAATCCGCTGCAGACTTTTCTTGGTCCGACTCTATAGGTTTTCTTTCAGCTATAGGTTGACATTAACCAATAAGCGTTACTCTCAAAGATGTTCAATACCCGTATATTTCACAATAAACCTTTATAAGGAACCCTTTGAGCCCAACTAGAATCCCTAACGAAATTATTGTGCCCATACTAGAAACAGCTGCCTTAAATAGAACGCAATCAAAAGTCAACCTTGCACCCAACGGACAAGTCTCAAATTCAATTGGGAATATTTCTCGCAAAAGGTGTAAACAAAACGGTAATCGGCCGATGAAATTTCAGTCTTATTCCTGAATTAACAAGTATCAATTTCACAACGGCGCGTGGCAAGGTGTAAGGTAACAGCTGATGATTTTTTTCATAAACGGCTGTTTCTTACCAGCCAGCATCTTTGTATTTTTTCTGTAATGGCCAGTATTTTTTTTAAAGATATGTGGTTTTACTTGAAGTTGTGCAACGGATAATTTTGAAATTCTTGGAACGAAACGCATGAATGGAGTATCGTTTATCAAACGTTTGAGTGCCTTATCGGTTTGAAATTCGACGGTTAAATGTCAAACTGTTGCATAATACACGTGGCTAAATTGTATTGTAAATTATACGTGAATCTTTTTTTCTATAGGTTACATGTAAAGGAAGTATAGGAAAGGTCCTCGTTTAAAAAAGTGCATTTTGTGCTACTCTGGAACACCAGAAACGATCGAGTGACTGGCCAGATTATAACCAAGACTTAAAAACTAACAAATCAGCAGACAGACGAAATTTTAAAAAGAAAAAGAAAAAGCCAAATTCCAAATTTGAAAATTCCTACCAGCGTCCCCAAGTCCAGTACACGTTAACCGAAATAAGACTTTATTTCATTAGTGATACGAGTTACGGTGAAATGAAACTATACACAAATCAACGGCTAATGATCGTGAGAACGGAGGATGGAATCTTGAACGCGTGATTCCAAATTCAAAATTTCAATTCCATGTTTGATAATGTTGCCGTGTTTTAATTATACTACTAAATTGGTAGATTTTTTAACGTTTAATAATATCAATGTAATTCTATGCATTTTCGATTAGAAACTCGTTAAGTAATTTGTATATTGAGTGTTTTGCGGCTTTTTTTGGTTGCTTTGTTTATGTATCAATTGTCATTAGCGGTGTTTCTTAAAACTATAATGTCAAGTCATGTCATGTCAAGACGGTCAACTGTAAATTTCTACCAGTCTCTCCTCCACAATAATACTCGTAACATATCGTATTAAACTAAATCATAAATATCGACTACACGATGCAAGAATCATCTGAAACTTACGATAAATCAAAAGCGGTCCATAAATTCAAAGCTTAGGACTCTATACTCTATGCCACTTGTCTATAACTCCACACTAGGGGTCACCGGGTCGTGGGAGATGCACGCAACGTTACGGTTCCGGTATCTGGCATCTGGTATCTAATTCCCAATGCACATCACTAGTGTAACCTGGTCTCGCGATAGTAGTAAGCACGAGTGTTTCGGGGTTACACCTTATGCTAGTGATGTGATCGGTTATCGTCAATAAGGTTAAGAGTATCGTTAAGTTTTATGCTGATTGCGTTGATTAAGAATGAATGTTGCGGTGTATATTTAGATTTTATAGTTGGCTATTATTAGAAATAGTATGTGAATGGAAGGCTTGTAACGAATTTCAATCTTTATCAAAATGTTAGAAAACCCTCGTATATGTATTTATAGTCATTGGCATCGCGTAGATGACTCCTCTTGGAAGAAACCCATGGGCTGCGATGTCCGCTTCCAAATTAGCCAGACTATATTCTTAAATTAGCCAGTCTAACATCATCCTGGCATCTAAATTTATATTTTTTACTTATTTGCTGGTAGTAAAAAGGATTGTAAGTATTATATTAGATAGATAGATAGATAGAATACTCTTTATTGGCACACCTCAGTAAAAAGATACAAAAGAAAAATACATTTGATTAAATGTAGAGGCAGACAACAGGCGGTCTTATCGCTAAAGAGCGATCTCTTCCAGACAACCTTTGGGTAGCGGAAACAGAGAAGTACTTAATCGAAAAAGTAGGTGTTGCAAAGAGAACATTATGGAGCATACGTTCACACACACATATATTTCCGCTATTATATGAAACAAGGAAGCAATTTTATAGTTTTTAAAACTATAAATCCCCATATGTTAAAAATAACAAGTAATCCTTTAGTAAAACTATCAAAAACAGATAAAAATGTAGGTTAAGTGCTATATCTAATCTCAGCAAGTATCAAGAATCAACAGAATCTTTCCCACGCACGAAACTAAACTAATTATGGCTCTCCATAGAATTCGACAAAAGCTTCATTAGGGATCCTTAAATGAAAACCCTTAGCCTTAGATTTGACGGACTTTTAAAGTATTTTTTTGTAGAAACTGACGTATAGTCAGCAAAACTATTTTAATTTGTAGCTTAGCACCTGTGTAGGTAGGTAACCGTTTTGTATATGCTGACTGTACATTCACTGTTGGTGTACCAAAGTGATCATAAATATCTTAACAATGTTACTTAATTTTTCTAAGCAATATTGTTGTCATTTAAGTATTTTTTTTAAATAATACAAGTTGACTTTCTTTGAGAAACGACTCGCACTTGGCCAGTTTTTTTCTTGCGCCCACGCAGTAATCCGATTAATTTTGATCACGAGCGTCGACTTCTAATGATTCAACATGACGAGGCCGAAACGCCTTTTAATGGTACATTTCCTTTAAAAAACAACCTTATTGCTATTCGCATAAGGTCTTGAGGCAAATAATAAGTTATGATGTCTTATGAAATGCACTTAAGCTTAAAACACGTAGGTACTACTCATATTTGAAGCAAGACCTTTTCTTATTATAATGTACAACAGTATAATTACTGCAAAGAAACGCTGAAAACATTAAAATATTGATGCAATGTATTTATAAAAATAACCTACTGAAATTTTATAAAAATCTGCATTGTGCGAAGCTTGAGAAAAACACCATAATAATTTCTAAAATTACCAGGAAACTAAACTTAACAAAACTACAAAAAATAACAGTTGAACATCGACAATACAATACAAAATTATCACCTGCATTTTCATAAACTACTAAAATCTACTAAACATCTGGTAACCCTTTCCGACTTTAAAAATCGAATTTCTTCGAATATCGTGGGAAACAATTGACCATCGCATTTTACAGCCGGGTTAATGAACTATGGACTCTATTGCATCGTAATAAAACTGACATTGTTGCAATTTATAATTTTGTTTTTCATGACACATTGTGAATTAAAAATTGATAGCTTTCGCGAATTGGCTTCCGTGTGGATTTAAAATTGAATTCTATTTTAATTCAATGGAGGTTGTTTTTGCAATGACATAAATTAGGGAGATGCGAGTTTTCGAAAGTTCTTTGAAGTTTCGTTCATTTGAATTTCGAATCCTTCCGGTGTTTTTTTTTATTTCGTCACCTGTTTCTTGCAGGTTGTACTGCCATTATTGTTACGATACAAGGTGCAAATTATACTTTTCAAGTACCATTGTAGTTACAAGTACATTTTTGACGTTTCCGTTCACATAAATTAATGGTTGTACATATTATGAAATTTGTGAATGTCTCTAACAATATGGCATGTTTACGTTTCTTTATTTAGCTTTATAATGGCTAAACCAATGATTTGGCAGCTTTTTCAGTAATATTTTAAATTTCCTTGATGTTGGCTAATAAGCATACGGTCCGTCGGATCCCTTGTTATAATATCAGTAGCCTATGACCGCTTGCAACCGTAGTACATATTTGTGAATTGAAGTTTTTTTTTATCTAGATTTACCAAAATGCTAATGTTAGTACCTACTGTGAGATCTATAAATCCTAGTTCCCCCAAATCGACATATAAATCCCAAATCAAATCTCATTAACTCTGTCGCAACGCTCTCACGGTCCGTGGGAACCTCACCTTTCGTTGTCAACGAAGAACTAACTACACAGCTGACACAAGCCAAAGTAAACCTTAACTCAACCGGATAAGTGTTATAACGATCGCAGCTTAACTCTGCTACCATTCGATGGTGTACAACATTATAAAAGCGTTGGCACAAGCTAAAACAAACCATGTTACAATGAAATTAAGGGCAGTGGTATACGCACGTAATGTGGTTGTGAAGATGAAGACACTGTTTACAAGCGAAGACGATCAAGCTCAAGTGAAAATGACCGTTATATCAATGTGTTAAAAACTATAATGAACGCAAAACTAACATAGTCAATAAACAGTTTACAAGAATTAAGATAGTACAAGGGAATTCAGACCGTATCTTAAATATGGAAGAGTGGTTAAGAAACGCATATTGATATTTGTTTTGTACAATTGGAGCATTCGATTTGGATGTTCGAATTTGAAATAGGAATTCTAGGAGTATGAAATGAGTCCGCCGGACGGTATCGGCATGTCAGTTAGAACAAAATTTTGACAGTTCCGAACAACTGACAGGCCGATATACCGTCCGGCGGACTGTTAATCAGTGGGCCCCTTAAGAAAAGTTACTTCCAAAATTACAAACGTGAGTTACAGATTTAGTGCATAATCGTTTTCCATCGTATTTTCTCGGAAAAGTTCGTATTCCATGCTACTTCAGTCAACCTCAGTACTTTTTTACCGAGCACAGTAAACCGTACCTACCGAGACTGACTGAAATAGTAACTGCCGTATTCGAACTTCAAGATATTCACAAGAGACGACACGTACTAGATCCATTCTAGATACGTTATAGTTTAGATATCAACTAGTTCTCTTTTGCAGCCTCGGAGTTTTGCAGCGCAATTCGGGCAACCAATGTCACTTTTACGTTAGATAGCGTAAGATATCTATTAGATGTGAATTGGATCTCTAAGTCATATCCTGTGGAAATCGTTCAAGAGTATCTCCAGAATCGCGCAAATGTCAAATTTGACAGGTTAGATCTTAAACATATCGTTATCGTACCTTGGTGATGTCTAAAATATATCTAATAGATATCTATTTCAAAATCCGAATCTGGCCCTTAGACACGTTCGTAATAAGTTAGTCAAAGTGAGATAGCTATAACATCCGTTTGTACCCGTCTTCCGGAGAGATACATGTAAACATTGTAAACAAACGAAATACCAAGCAACTTTAAACAGGTAGCGTGCCAAAACCAAAGCGATATAAGTTGTCGTTTAAATGTTCTTTAATTTTGAATTCTATTACTCTTGATATAGAGTCTAATAAAGAAAAATATACACTTTTCTAATTAAGCAAGTTTCAAAACTCCGTTTTAACGCCGTTATTAAAATAAATGGCCGCTATAGCAATATAACGTGTTAAAATAAAAACGAGAACAGTCGACGTCAAATATATGTACATTTTTCGCCTTATTACGAAGGGGTAAGGTGCAAAAGTGTAAACATATCTTTGACGTCGACAGTACCTACCGATGGCAATACCAATGACAAGTTTATGATGATGTAAGAAGTTAGTATTATTATAATTTATAGTTGATAATAATGTACTAGACGAGTGGTACCTAACGCTTAATTTATTTTCGTGTAAGTTAAGGTATTCTAGCCATAATCGTCCTAAAACTAGGTCAAAAAATAGCAAGTAAATAGGCGCACTCTATAAAAAATATAAACAAATGGCTGAACGTTCGATTTCCCACGCCTTGAGATTGCAACCGACTTTAAAAAAACAACCTGTCATACTGGCTGAAATCGAGTGCACCGCGCTACCAACTTACATCATACAGCCGGCAAAATATTGTCACATATTAATTTCTAGCATACCTAGGACATCACGACAGCAGAAGCTAAGTTTGTAAAGAAATATTCCTTTGGCGCCCGTTTCAAAAATAGAACAAAAGCCGTGTCCCACGGATGTGTCGATTAAAAAAATTGTAACCGCTTTTAAAAAGTAAAAACAAAACGGCTTACGTGAGGCGAATTAATTGTGAGAAACGGGATGCGGACCGTTACGAAGGGCTCCATTTTTGCTTTTAAAAATAGGTAATTGCAGATCTATAAAGATGGCGAAGCGAGAGATAAGAATTATGTGGGACTGGCTGGACGGAAGTTCCAAAGTTTATTGGCAATGTAATTAGAAAAAGTAATCTATGGCGCACGAAAGGAGATCCAATTTGCAGGGAGAAAACAATAAGTATATGATGCAGAATGTTGCCGCTTAAAATTATTTCCCAATTTTTGGGGTAAATGACAATGCATTTGATAATTTGTTATTTTTAGTACATCTGCTAAGTATGTCCATTTGTTTTACAGCCGATGTATTATTTTTAAAGATATTTTTTTTAATAATACTCATAAATTCAGTATCATTGGTTTATAAGTAACTTGTGTTATTCAATTGTCGATGTCATAAAAGACTATATTTACGTACCCTTAAACTCTAATTTTTCATTCATTTACTAAGAACATTTACGATGTCTTTGCGTATTTTGTTTGTAAACATAGCATACAAGAAGAAAAAGCTGTAGTCACTGTGAGAACCAGACTACCCACAGTCATTATTAATATAGCAATAAAGGTTTACAGCCTGGCAAAAAAGAGTAGAAATTATAAAGTGGCAACACTGTAGTGTCGTCCCTTTCAAATCAATTTATATAAGAGAACGGGACGACAATTACCAGGCTGTACTTCATTTAAAAATAACAACGATTTATATCATCCTCAACTGGGTTTTATTAGTTTTATTTTAACGCTACTGGGGGGCTACCGCGAATATTGAAATGGCAATTCTCTGTCGCTTGTGCATGTCGGCGGCCGATCGTAGGATCAGCCATATCGTAAAATTCCTAGGCATATCATGAAACGTGAAAATCTTTGACTCGTTCCCTGAGTCGACGGAGCCCCGCTACGCGGGGCTCCTATTACTGGGCAGTTTGCCCTTCGGACATCTGAAGCAACCTAACGAACCTATCCTATTTATATATTGGTTTAATGTGACTATCGTCAAAACATTACACAGGAACATTAGAATCTGTCTGGTCTTACGATCGGCCGCCGACATGCATATTCGAACGAGAGAGAATTATTAAATCTTCGATTTTCGATAAGCTATTGATAGCCAATGCAAAAGTGGTAAAGGAACTATAGTAGCGATAAACGCGCTCTATGTGGCCAAAATATGAACATTTTAGGGCCAAAACCATACTACCGTTGACAGAAATAATATGACTAACGTCACAGAATAACTAATAGTACTACCGTAACTAACGTCACAGAATATCTAATAGTACTACCGTAACTAACGTCACAGAATATCTAATAGTACTACCGCTAACATGTCCTATAGCCGCCACTGCCGACAGGAAGGCACATAGTCGCACACACGGCCAAGACTGCTTCCTATTTAGCCTTGCCACAGAATAAATAATAGTACTAGGTACAGAAGACTCACTCTCTAACAAAACGCGTCTGTTACGATCAGCACAGATATGGCCGCTAGGTGGCGACAGCGCCACGCGGGGCTTATGGCAAACCCCAAAATTGGGGTCGAACGGATATACTTTTAGCTACCTGTAGCAAAGCGACGAAATCGCGGAGTGAGACACGCCTGGCCTTGCTTTCAATTGTGTATTTGTACACTAACAATTACGTTCACATATATCTTAGAAGAACGAACGAAATGCCCTTGAGTGTACTGAATGAATGTTTCTTATACGAATGTTTTTAAATTAAAAAGGTCTTATGTTGATGTAAAACGTATAGGGTTTTTCGCGTTATGGTGTATAGCTAAGCTACATTGTGCAATCGAGTTTTTTGTAGCTTGCGGTTATGGTATGCCTACAAAATAAAAATGATGTGCATGGGTGTGTTATTTTATTTTAATGTGGTATTGCCATATTTATAATACAGTATATATTGGATTGTAATGGTTAAAAAACCGTTTAAATATATTAAGTACCCAGGAATATAAAAATAGGTGAGAAACTATGTCAAATTCAAAGTTTTTTTTAGATACCTATTATGTTTTTTAGGTTTTCTTTCTCAAAACACATTTACTTAAGTTTTATCGACAATAAATTTAGTTTAAACGACTCTAATTAATTACTTAAATACATCTTAACTAATTCTCGTAATATCGATTTCCCGTTCCATAGATTACATAAAGAAAACACGTTTTCTTCTCTATGGTTCCCACGCCGTCAACATAATGATGGACTTACCTTTCCAATTAAATAAGAACCTTATTTGAACCTTATTAAAGTCTAATTTTATTTAAATAATGACTAAAGGTTGTCAGTATTGCCAACTATGTTTTTTCAGTTAACAAAGACCTTATTTAGATTTAATAACGGTTAAAATCCTTTGGCTCGGGTTTGAAGTATTTTCTGTGTGGCCAGCATCATTCTTTTTAATGAACCGGTCACGTTTTGTTTTTGAAATTGGAACGTTTTGGAGGCGTGATGAGCCCGTGAGAGAAGTGAAGACATCTAATTAATTAATTACATATAAATTATGTAACTCGAACCTTGTTTTCATTTCCCGGATACTACAATGACAGTTTGATTGCTCCAATTTGTCCCATGGACTAGGAATCCTCTAGACCGAGTTCAGAGCAATTATTTCATGCAACCGATGATGCCGAAAATGCGGGGGTGCGCGGGACGAGGTGAGCGAAGTCCCGTGCCGTGATTGGTCCGTTCAAAGACACGGACGTCGCACAAAGACACTTTCGACTCGAACATGCAGTAAAATTACCGTATATGCGTGGCAGAGGGGGTAGCGCGACTATGCTAAGTCTGGTGGATGTTTTGTTTGTCCAAACCGAGTACCGATCTGTCATTTTAGTACGAAATTGGTACAAAAGCAAGCATTGAGTACTAATTTAGACAATCTAACTGTAATTTCAGTATCTGCGACATAAAAAGACATTTTGGGGTCTAGCTTCGGTGCATGTTTATCCACATGTTAGAAAATCGCAACCAATATCGTGTTTGTGATGAATATGGTCACTTGGATGAGCTAAGTAAAAAAACCTTTAAGCTTTAAAGGGGCCCACTGATTAACAGTCCGCCGGCCGGATGGTATCGGCCTGTCAGTTGTTCGGAACTGTCAAAATTTTGTTCTAACCGACAGGCCGATACCGTCCAGCAGACTGTTAATCAGTGGGCCCCTTAAGGGATCGACAACGCGCGTGTGATACCTCTGGAGATGCAAGTATCAGGTTCATGTATCCCGTATACTTGATTACAACCATTGTGATGAAAAAACGAGATAAACAAGAATCGACCACACAGGAAGGGATCTCCCGGATGTCATCTTGCCAAGTGAAACTATACGTTCAAGTTTCCAACGGATTAAAAAAAAACTTGTCTATGACAATTTAAACCTTGGCCTGATTATTAGCGCCCTGCCTGATAGAATCAGAAATGACAGAGAGAATGATGGACGATAATGAAGTTATTAAACATTTTTAATATTTTTGAAGTAATGACTAAATAATAACATTATACTGATAGTGAGTGGAGCGCATCACATGCGTGGTCTCACTAGCAGTATAAAAAAGGACATATGTATGTTGTTATGGCTTAAAACATTAGAGTACTCTCGAAAATCAAAAAACTGGAATAGAAATTAACCGCAAGCAACTATGGTCAAGTATGGTCATACTCTCTTATATTTAATATACAGTATTTCGAGATTACGACCAAACAATACTTTCTGTTATGGCTTCTATTAACACAAAAAACTGTAAATAAACATGTCACGTATAAAGTTTTAGCTGCCCTTAAGAAACAATGATTTTTAACAATGACAACACGAGAAAATAGACCACGCGTGTGTTAATAACATAAATAGAGCCCTCCGGCCCCCATGGGTACCGCCATGTGTGTGTGACAGTTGGCTTACTCCCCCGCATTTTGTGGACCAAATTTAATGGTATTATACGAAAATACCTATAGAAGTAAGTGCAGGGGGTTTTAAAAGCATCTTAAAAAGTTGCCATCCAAATCTAGCAATCCGAATAAATGGCTAAAATACTAGATGTTACATTTAACAGAAAAACTATTTCAAAACAGATACGTAATTAAAAATATTCCAATCCTGCATTTGCAAAATGACGCTGCTCCGAATAGAATTAAAAATTTGAATTTGGAACATTCCATTGCGAGTTTTGTAACATGCTTCGAAACTATTTGAATTTGGAACATTCGATTTTGGATAAAATTTGCGCATGTTTCGTTCAGAACAAGTTCCACAGACAATTCCATGACTTTTTGCGAGTTGCCAGCTCTAACATCATCTCCCCATATCCAAGTATACGCAAAAGAAAAAAGGCGTAACTGCCTTTAGTTTTCTATACAAAAACGTCGTTTAGAGTACTAGGAGGTCATAATTTCCAAGCCACAGGTGCGTGATCCTCTGTCACGCGCCAAAGCTTTTTAGAACACCACGCTTTGCTGAGCAACGTTCATACATATCATACCTTATTGTGCTTTGCTTAAGGTTTACTCTTGCCTGTTTTATATGCATTGGCAATTATTGCCGTTTTTATTACTTAATTCGCTTTCCCTAGTCCATATGCCATGGATTTAAGGTTCATTTTTGTTTGTTACAGAAGTATTGTCTAGTTTGTGCATATCATACATTAGCTCGCTACATTTTGCTGAACAAATAAAAAGTATACAATATGAGCCTTGTTCTTAAGGTCTGAAAGTTTATTTTAGCTTATTTTATATGTATTATTCAGATCCATATGCATTTTCTTTAACACAATGTATTTAAGGTTTATATTTTCTCGTTTTCTAACGTTGGTTTAATATGATTTTTCTCGAACTTAACTGCAACTCTTGAGTTCATTTCACTTTTTTCACGTTTATTACATGAGTTGTGTTGTGAATGTGAATGATATGTTTTGTTATTTCTCAAACTAAAACAGAAATTCTTTTATGATAATATTTATTATACTTAACTGATAAGAGTATGATTAATATTGTATCCTTCATGGGAAAATAATAAGCGCGGTTCTTATCATATACTATCTAAATTGACACATACTGAAAAATAAGGCCCCTTTTTATAATCTTTCAACTTATCATTTTGATGTCATCGTATTTTATACTACATACAGTCAGCAGCAGAAGTTGCTAAGCGGGCGAGGTGTTCAAATTTACCTTGACACGCTCTTATTCTCTAACAATAAAGTTACGTCAAATCATTGTGAACACCTGGCCCGCTTAGCAAGTTCTGCTGCTGACTGTACATACTCTACATCACATACAATGGTTTCTCCAGGGTACACAAAATTTTGTTTTGACAATACCCTCTGACCATATACTCAAGGGACGCGGGAGGGCCAAAGGCACTTACGACCCCTATTATATTAAATTCCATCGCTTTGAAATGCGAAATGGACCACTCAAACAGAGTCAAAACGTTTTAAAAATCGCTTTAGGCTGCGTTTACAACAGAGATGGGCGAGGATGCGTAGCAAGGGGTGTGTTTGTTAAGAACCTATAGAATCACTTTATTTAGGTACTTATCGTCACTCAGCGCAGCTCTATAGTACCTACGTAGTAACTATTTATTAATCTGTGGCTCTAGTCAGCAATTTTCTAATGGATCTTAACAAACACATTTCTCGCTACGGCTGTGGAAACACAGCCTTAAAGTTTAAATGTAACAATAAATATAAATGCCTCTAACATTCTCATAATCTTGATATTTCGCATTGTGTATAGTTAAAATGTACAAACAATATTTAAAATAAATCCCGATTTAAGTCATATATAAAATCAAACCTCCTTTATTAAGTACAAAACGCGTGTCAAAGCTCAGACTTATTGTAGGTATTAACCTTTTGGACGCCAATGACCAATATATCCGCAGGTTCAACGCCAAAGACTGATTAATCGGCCACAGACCACAGAGCAACATAGACCTTCGTGCATATGCATAAAGTTCAATTTCAGTTTTGACACTTCGGTGACGTGGCGTCCGAGTGACAGCTTTTGTGTTTGTCACGTTAAAGGTTAAGCTTGTGAGTATTCCAACTTGGAGCAGGCGTGGTTCACTCTGCGATTTCGTCGCTTTGCTACAGGTAGCTAAAAGTACATCCGCTCGACCCAATTTTGGGGTTTGCCATAAGCCGCGCGTGGCGCTGTCGCCACCTAGCGGCCATATCTGTCCTGATCGGAACAGACGCGTTTTATTAGAGAGTGAGTCTTCTGTACCTAGTACTATTGTTTATTCTGTGCTTGGAGCTTGCTTATTGAATTCCCTAAGGATTTTCAGGACAAGGACGCTTATAATAAGTTTAAGACATGATTCATGCTTTTGTTTAATCTTTAATCTTTTGTTTGCACTTAAACGGGTTCGAACACTTTCGTATAGAGGTCATCTTTGATTTCTTTGTTTCAATTAGCATTAATGTGTTCCAGAATCAAAACAAGAAAGACCTTGTGCTATATAAAGAACAAGACCTTAAAATAAAATCCTTATTTTTTTTATGGTTGAAAGGCATTGTGGTTTCAAATTAAACTTAATATCATTTCCACGTGCGTTAGTACACCTTTCATTTTGTTTAAATAAGTTGCTGATTTACCAAAACCAATCTTTATTCTTATATTTGACAGTTATATATGTATATTCTACGATGAACTACCGTTACTTAGTTTGCGTTTGTAACAGCGCCATCTTTTATGAAATTTGGATATCAAACTTAACACATTTTGTGGTTCTTAAAGTACATCTTGTACCTCAATGTTTAATCGTTGAAATTCGTTGTAGCTAATAGAAATAACAGTAAGTTAACAAGTGCGGCGTTCTTTGTGTGAACGTGCGAAATTAAACACCGAAAAACGAGACATATGAATTGCAACTTTAAATCCATTCAGCAAGGTCACATTTTGTATGCAACCGACACGCACGAGCGTCTTATATCGTTTAAAATCTTTAGATTCGCGGCCGTTAACTTGTGCGTAGCAATAATCAATAAATCACTAACCATCGGTAGACCTTATCTTGTTGCAATAAGAACCACAAATAGTCAGTGACTTTAACAGTTGGCACTTCTAAGATTACATTTCACGTTCCAAATTCAAAACTCCGTCGCGCTCCATAACAAAGCGTTGCCAACGTTATAATTTAATTGTGATTTCGAAAAAAGAATCGGTACGTTTGTTCGTCACGGTCTTGAACCGACGGTCGTTGAACTGGTATTGCTAGTCGGGAAAAAATCTCCCCGTTTTGTGGAGTTTATGGTCATTTGTTTAGTTGGTAATTTAATTTGTTTTTTTAGTGTGTGTTAAGTTGATATATTGTGTGCGGCCGTTAGCCAGTAAGCTGTTTTGTCTTCATTAATTTGTGATACATAGCAACATTGCCCTTTTGACGAATTCTAATCAAAATATCTATTATTTTTCCTTAATCTACCTAAAAAAAAAACAAATCTTAATGGTGACCTTTGACGTAAAGGCCCAATATTTTTTTTAATGCTTACTGTGAAAAGGAAAAATGAGAATATGATAAAATTGCCATAATTACCGGTTCCTGTATTAGTCGTCCACTGAAGTTGTCCTTATATCGACAATATCGACATACCTAAAACCATATGTACATGTGTATATCGGAACATAAAAAAAAAACAAATTTTTATGGCATTTCATAATAGAACCAAGAATCTTTAATACGATCTCAAAAGTTTAATAGCTTCCCTCGGCCCGATTTGGATATATTTGCATGAGTTTTAATTTTATCTTTAAAATGGCCACTCCGACGAAACCACAGAATAAATAATAGTACCTACTACCGTGCAGAAAAGAAACTTCCTACAAAACCGAAGTTTGACAGCGGCTTAGGGTCGAATCATGCTGTCCCTTTCTAATATATGGCACTATCCCTTTCCGCTATTTAGGGTTGGCCAAATTCAATCTTATCTGTGGTCGTGCACACAACGGGACGACAAGTTGTGCCAACCCTTATAATTGCTCGGAGCAATACTGAGCCGAGCAGAGCCGAGTTTGGCCGAAGTCAGGAGTTTCGCACCCCTGACGAAACCTACCTTTATATCGTTTATTTTATTAGCTTTACAAACGATTGTTCAAACTGTTTGTAAACCATGCTGTCATCCATACGCGTCATTCGTTTGTATATCATTGTTTACAAAACATACGGCATCTTTCCGTCAAATACCGAATTGTGTACGTCATAAAAACATACATAACTTCCTAGGACACAGCTTGTTCGAGCCGATATAGTTTGCTGTCCTAATTTCACCAGAGATGGCGCTGTTACAAACGCAAACTAGGTAACAGTAGTCCATCGTAGAATATACATATACAGGGTGGAAAGATTAGTCGGGCCCTGGAGGGAAACTACCTTAAATCCTTAAGCTGGCTCATTTTACTTAAAGGAGACATTCCTTTATTTTTAAAAAGAAACAAAACTGCATTTAAAGTATTTTTCTTCTTTTCTTCATTGTGACTTGTCTAAAAAAATCTTAAGTACTAAATTTTAGATTTTATGGATATTTTGTACGACAGACGAGTGTAAGACCTAATGTTTCTTGGAGAAATGTTATCATTAACATTAACTGTATCGACTAGTAGAATAAAATTGCTAGTTTTTATTTTTTGGAATTTTTAGTCGGTTCGAGTCCCGGGCGAGGCAAGCGAGTTTTAGAAAATCTTTGAATGCAGTTTTGTTTCTTTTTAAAAATAAAGGAATGTCTCCTTTAAGTAAAATGAGCCAGCTTAAGGATTTAAGGTAGTTTCCCTCCAGGGCCCGACTTATCTTTCCACCCTGTATACTGTCAAATATATGTGAATAAATGATTGGTAGATTAGTATTGGTAACTTAGCAACTTATTCAAACACAGCTTTTGTTTTGATTTTGGAAGCCTCATTTGTTTGATTATGCTCTAGCCGCCCAGACATCAAAACTTGCCAATACAAAATGCAATTTTGAATTGTCAAACTAAAGATTCAAATTAGAATGAAACGGGAGACCTTTTTATAGGCCTTTGGGCGGCATAAAGTTTAAATTAAATGTTTGTATGTGACCTTTATAAAGATCTTCCGGCAGCCGAAAAACTATCATCACTTGGATTATTTCCTGCATGTACGCTGTCGTTTTCTAAAAGTGCTTATAATCCATACTAATTTATATTTATTTATATTATATTTATTTATATTTGTTTTTATTTATATTTATTTATATTTGTCTATATTTCCGTGTTCTTATAACCCGGCAACCTTCAAATCAAGAGTGAACAAGCACCTTCTGGGCGAGCTCGCTCCATCGTAGGCCACGTCTACGCCTCGGCTAGTCTGTGGCCATGAGTAAGCCCATTCATAATAAAAAAAAAAAAATTATAAATACGAAAGTGTGTCTGTCTGTCTGTTATCTCTTCACGCTTAAACCGCTCAACATATTTAGTTTGAATTTGGCATAGAGATAGTTTTAAGTCCCGGGAAAGGATATAGGATAGTTTTTATGTCAGAAGTCGTCCCTAAAGAGGGTGAAAAGGGGGGTGGCAATGAGAAATTTGATGAAGTGCCTGTTAATTGGTGTAAACAATTAAGCATATTATGCTCGAATTGCCATTAGATTTTATCCAGGCGCTGTACTTACTCTAGCTGCTGGTACTAATTCCACGCCTCAGACGAAGTCGCGGGCAAAAGCCAGTGGCGTAGCTAGAGGATATGGCGCCAGGGGCAGGCACCAAATTTGCGCCCCCCCCCCCACACACAAACGAAATGAACTACAAAAGGGTTACTCTTTTTTTTAATTAAAATTTACTTTTAATTTAGACAATACAGTGTATATGTGTTTTTTTAATACATCGGCAGGCGTGGCTCACTCCGCGATGTCGTCGCTTTGCTACAGGCAGTTAAAAGTCCATCCGTTCGACCCCAATTTTGGGGTTTGCCATAAGCCGCGCGTGGCGCTGTCGCCACCTAGCGGCCATATCTGCGCTGATCGTGACAGACGCGTTTTGTTAGAGAGTGAGTCTTCTGTACCTAGTACTATTATTTATTCTGTGACATCGGTGGGTAACATGTTTACGACCCACCTGATGGTAAGTGGTCACCGCATCATATGGACGTCTACACTCCAAAAGAGTTACAAGCGCGTTGCCGACCATTTTAAAACTTATGCACTTTTTTGGAGATCTCCATACTGTAGCCTCTCGAGAAAAAGGAACTTAATCAATTTATTGTGGAATGAGCTCCCTTTTTTCGACAAATTTCCTCCCGACCACTGTGGAAGGAATTCCTCTTAAACCGCACAGTACGCGATCATTTAGGTTCTAGGGTGTGAGGATAAACACTCTGCCTATCCTAATACGGCGAGCGGTGCAGTGATGGCAAGCTGCATGTCACCGTTGGCAACTAGGCAGCATGTCAAACAATTCTTCAGACAACAGCTCATTGTACTTACCTACGAGCGGTATACAGGGTGGCTAAAAAATAACTGCATTCCCGTTGCCAGGGAGGTTCTGGGATTATAATGAGCAACTTTTACTATGGGACCAACCCCTCAGTCGCGAAAAAAAAATTTGGCTGGTTCATACATTTTGGTTGGTCCATTTTCTATGGGAGGGTAAACTTTTTTTTTTTGAGATTTCGGGGTTGGTCCCGTAGTAAAAGTTCCGTCTACTACGGCTCATATATATGCGCCTGCCGGACAAAGGGCTAGCGATCCATTTGCATAGGTAGTCTCTTGGACTGTCCATAAGATGGTAATTAACTTCCCGACAGGAGACCCCTGAGGGAAAAGACGCGCTAACACGGAACACAGCTCTGAACTCTCTGAAGCACTCGGCCCGCTAGCCTTATAAAATGAAAGCATAGCAACTCCTACCGAATATCCCTCTGCTTGATAGAAGTTTCTGGCATAGAGTATTCGCACTGCGGGATGGTCGGCGGTAGGGCGCTACCGTCGTCTTTTAAGGTCGAGTTCTAGGCAAAAAAGAGTACCTAAAAGATCGGTTTTCTCTTTGCTTTTCTGAGCTGTGGGCCAAATTACCAGGATGAGAGGTAGTCTTTTGCCCATTTTGGCGCCCCCCCTTGGACGGCGCCCGGGGCACTTGCCCCCTCCAACCCCCCCTAGTTACGCCTCTGGCAAAAGCTAGTTCCTAAATAAATATGTAAACACAACTTATATAAAGGTCTATTTATAACGAGGCACGCGCTCATTATAATATAAACAATATTAAAATATAAACACAAACATAAAGTATAAACTAGTATACCGTCCAAACAATAGGTTATTGAACTTTGATTAGGTATAGTTACTATAATTTCATTGATATAACAATTATAAACACCTGATTTACGTTCATTTATACCAAAACACAAATAAACTAGGTATATTTTAGGAAGTACATCATAGCATGTAAGTACATATATGTATAACAAATGTCACCCCTGTTACCAAAACCACAGAATAATTATTAACAGTAGTACCGTACAGAAAGGAAACTTCCTACAAAACCGAAGTTTGACAGCGGTTCAGGGTCGAACCCTGCTGTCCCTTTCTAATATATGACACCATCCCTTTCGGCTATTTAGGGTTGTCAAAATTCAAGTGATTATCTTATCTGTGGTCGTGCACGCAAAAGGAAGTCAAGTGGTGCCAACCCTAATAATTGCTCGGAGCAATGCTGAGGCGAGCGGAGCCGAGTTTGACCGAAGTCAGGAGTTTCGCACCCCTGCCAAAACTTAAGATAATAAAATAAAAACACAGCTTTCCTTAGATCCTAATATTGCTATAAATGTACAGGTAACACAAATTGGCACCGAAATAGGGTATTTTCCTACTAGTCAAATCAGCTACTTTTTTAGAACTGTCAAAACGATTTGCTAATATCGAATTTATATGAAACATTACATCGTGACGTCACGGTCAACTCGCCTACTTTTTATATTTCTATCCGATTTATTAAATAGAACTTGTGTTTAAAACTAACTCCTGTCTGTGTTTTTCTAATAATTATCTGGTGCTTTATTTCATGCATGGTCTAAAATAATTTATTTTAAATACAGTATACCCTATTCACAACAATCGTATAAACTTGAATATATACGCCATGTTTCGCAGTAATGCCGGCTGTGGTAAGTGTGGTATTATTTATTTAAGACGGACATTAGGTCAAGGATTTACGAAGGACTTACGAAGCCCGACAAAGGTTTCACATTAAATAATCCAGATTATTTACTAGTAATGTTCGAGTATTTCTTGTGTTTTAGGGATAAAATAATCTATTACTGTAATCAATACTCTTATACTACGTGTTTTTAGCATTAGAAACAAGGTAAACAATCTTGATGAGTCTTTTAATTGAAAAATACATATTAAATAATAAGTTACGGCAAAATATGTAACAATTATGAATCTAATACGATCATTTATATTCTTCTGCTTTCATAAGTAATAGTTTATGATTTTTGAAAAACGTTTTTCAATTAAAAGACATGTCAAGATCGCTTACCTTCTTGCAAGTTCTTTCTAATGATAAAAAAACGAACTATAGCTAAAGTGTCATTCCATGGAACTTGTTAACTATGTAAACAAAAAGTCACTAGTAAGTTCATCATTCAGAGACAATTTCAATATGGCGGTTTGTTTTACATAGTTAGCAAGTTTAGCAGTCAATGATCTTCTCGATTAATTGTTGCGATAAAACAAAAAGGTGTTATTAAAAAGATAATTTTTTTGTCACATATGCAATTATATACCAGTGTCGCTTATGATAATTACACATTTAATAAGTGCTTCTGAAATGCTACGAACTGAGAATCTTCTTTTTGAGGTTAGGCTGAAGAATATAACGATATCAAAACAAAACAGATATAAAATAAAATCAAAAACCTTCGTAAACATCATTACTTCATTAGTACTCCTTACGTACGTGTATTCACTAAATTTTGCACTATATATAGTATCATAATCCTTCCTATATATAGTACACAAGGGAAGATTAAATCGGTAGCGTATCGTTAACCCAGTAAGGCCCGCCATCCCTTGGGGGTGGATTCGATTTACTTTTAATAGGCACAGATGTCGGGTTGTTTCACGCCTGGATGCGTTTCTAGGTTAATTTGGGGTGAAGAAATTTTAAAATTAAGTAGGTAAGTTTGAGGTTAAGTTTTATCAGAAGATACATTAGAGAAATGAAAACTGGTTACACGTTTTGAGCCTGTTTACTGTGAGGAAGAAGGGAGTGCATTTCTTGCGTCTTGCGATGTTGGCATTATGACAACACAACACAATTTCCTTAGCCTACTATTATTATGAATATTTTCTTTGTGCCGTGCCGAACGGGACGTTTATATCATCGTAATAGAATTGATCAAAAAGCTCTATGGCCTACACATAGGACAATTTATATTATAAGACACAAAATTTGGTCTAGCATTTGTTTGCTGATTGCCAAACCACATTTTAAATTCTGTTTTCGATATGTTATGATTGTTTTTGATATGTTGTTGTGTGTGTAGTCTGTATCTTTAGGTATTTACGTAAAAGTAAACATAAGCAACTATGTATCATCTCCCGTCTTTAACTAAGTAACAGGGCCCCATCAACGCAAAGAGCCACAATGGCCTTTTCATTACACAAATCCCCTTGAGATTCGACACATGCACAGCTGCAAGATTAGGGAGGGACCCTCCGAGTTGACGCGCTAAGAATATTTACACCCCCACCTCATACGAATATTACTAAACTGTATTTTAGGGGCCCACTGATTAACAGTCCGCCGGACGGTATCGGCCTGTCAGTTGTTCGGAACTGTCAAAATTTTGTTCTAACTGACAGGCCGATACCGTCCGGCGGACTGTTAATCAGTGGGCCCCTTTACAGTTATATGCCGATAGTTAAGTTTTGTTGACTGTTTTTATGTTAGACATACAGTTAAATTTGTTGGCGTATTGTCTACAAAGTTAAATTCGGGATGTATACAGGTTGCTGCTGTGTTCTTGCCAAATTCGATTGGCTTGGCTATAAGCTGCTCAATGCGCTCCTGACATCGGCACCTGAATGTGACTTGTTTGCTTGGAGATGGGCGACTGTGTGCCGTGAATGTCTGAAGTTCTGCGAGATGATGGATGACAGGCTGTCCAGCATTTATGTTTAATGTCACCTTATATATTTCATGTGTTTGTATATTGTGTGTGTTGCAATGTTTAATTTCTCGGTGTATTGGCTTGTCTGTAATGCCGTGTAAATGTATTGTTAAATAAATAAATAAATAAGAAGGCATCGATGGAAAAGGGACTTTGAGACTTATTCTAATTATTGTAACTTATACTTAGTTAGTCCTTTTCTTGAGTGTTAACTAAAATGTGTAAATTAAACATTATAATACTTAATGCATGCTGTGATTGCCTGTAAGTGGGGGAGCAATAATAAATGTGCCCTCTTAGTATGTTACTTATATTTAGTGTGTAAATTGTATCTTCTGTTGGTGATCCTAATAAACGAATAAACAAAGTTAATCTACTTTCCTTATGCGCACTGCCAAGGAATGGAATTCCCTGCCGGCGTCTATATTTCAGTGTTCTTATAACCCGGCAACCTTCAAATCAAGAGTGAACAGGCACCTTCTGGGCGAGCTCGCTCCATCGTAGGCCACGTCTACGCCTCGGCTAGTCTGTGGCCATGAGTAAGCCCATTCATAATAATAAAAAAAAAAATCAAGATCCCAATAAAACGTGCTAAAAATCCTCAAATCCGTTCGGAAATTACAAAACATAAATTACTTAAAGCAACTTCGACAAACAGAAATTTAAATGGTTAAGCGCCACTTGCACTATCCCGCTAACCCGGGGTTAACCGGTTAAACCGTTAACCCAGTGTCAAATTGTAATGGTAACCATGGTAACTCAATATCTAACCGGTTAACCCCGGGTCAGTGAATGATCCCACTAACCCGGGGTTAACCGGTTAAACCGTTAACTTAGTGTCAAATTGTACTGGTAACCATGGTAACTCTAGGTTTAATCGTTTAACCCTGGGCTATTTGGATGGTGCAAGTGGCCCTTAGTCATGTAAACAGTATTGCATAATTCACTCACAAGACAATGCATATACAAATCCCTGATTGGCCGCCACTCCACCAATCACAGGGCTCGTTGCTCACGGAGATGCGCACCGATGCGCCGGCGACCCGCAGTTCCTTTTTCGAAAAAGGAAATCTGATAGTTCTCTATAATTACACTAGGGGGAGTTTTAAAGTTATTCGACCGTTGATTTTGTTAGAAGTTCTATAGTTGGTAGATATTCCGCCAATTCGCACTAAGCGCTTTGCTTCTACTTTCCTTATGCGCACTGCCAAGGAATGGAATTCCTTGCCGGCGTCTATATTTCCGTGCTCTTATAACCCGGCAACCTTCAAATCAAGAGTGAACAGGCACCTTCTGGGCGAGCTCGCTCCATCGTAGGCCACGTCTACGCCTCGGCTAGTCTGTGGCCATGAGTAAACCCATGCATAATAAAAAAAAAAAAGATAGAAAAAGTAAACTTCCGTTTTTGATTGTTTATTCTTTTGATATTATTTTTAACGGGCGTTAAAATGATGATGCTTCGAATATGTTTGCATCTAGAGTCCGTCTAAGCTAACTCTGCACCGACTAGAATAGAAAAAAGTACGAGGATGTCATTATAAATGTCATTATTTCACAGAAATTTGATATTTATTTATGATGAAATTCCCGCACTTTGGTGTTACAAATGCCTTGCAGAGTTAGCTTGGTCCGACTCTAACCTGTGTTTTTATATGCCAAATATTAATGATAGTTCTTTTTACTAAAATTCATCTTAATTTTGTACTAAATCGGACAAATTTGAACAAAACTTCGATATAAAATACAAGAATAATATTCATTTGAAACTACCGCTACACCTTGTATACCTTGCGTTTCGTTCCACGACTAACACAACAAAGGTTCTATTTTCAAATCAGTCCATTGACGTCACAAGCCTAGAATTAGACCAGGGATTGCACCAGGAAGACGTCATGACGCACGGGGTGACATTTACTGCGCTTGCGTTCTGAGAATTGCGTTTCGTTACTGCTATTAATGTTTTGGCTTGAGTGACAGTTATTGCAAAATCGATTTGGTTAAATAATAGATAGGTAGTCTATTGAACTTTGAGCGTATACAAGAAGTAATTTATGTTCCTAGAAATATAAAAGCATTTTTATTCTTGTAGTTTGACGATAATCAAACGCAAGGACTAAAGTAAAGGCGTATCCTGACTAGCAAATTTTTCGCCAATCTGATTAAATTGCCCGATCGAAACAGGACGCGCGGACGCAAAAACGCCAATGTGGCTCGCCGAATTAAACCGATTATGACCGATATTACCGATAAAATGGAGTGCGGACGCAAGAATAGGGGTCATCCATTAATTACGTCACACGTTTAGGGGGTGGGAGGGGGTTAAGAAAATGTGACATGTTGTGACATGGGGGAGGGGGGAGTCACAAACATTGTGACGTCATTTTAACTTCATCACTATTCATCAGTAACTGAAAATTAATTTATATGTATTTTTTAAATAATGAGATTTTGGAAGTAGGCAATTTTCGTTCCTAATTGGTTTTGTGTTATAAAATTACTAATATTTCTTATAACAAAAATATTTTTTTATTAAAAAAATAATGCCGATATTGCCGATTTCGTTGAAAACAAAATTGCCTAAAATGTGACGTCACACCAGGTGGGGAGGGGTTTGCAAAATGTGACCAAGTGTGACAAGGAGGGGGGAGGTGTCAAAAAACCTAGAAATTCATGTGACGTAAGTAATGGATGATCCCATACCTACTTGTGACGCCACTATTTTCTAATAATAGGAAACGCCCCTATATTTGCGCCCTAAGCCCTCCTGTAATTAGCCAAAAGGGATTAGTCAATATTTACAGCCCTGTCAACACTAATTGACGGCACGTGGCTCTTCCACAATTAGATTTACAGAGCAGATGTTTGGTGTTGCGATTTGGCAGTATACTATTTCTCCTTGTCACTACCGAATTTCAAATTCTATCGGCCCGATCTAACTTTAAGATACGTCAATGAATAGATCTAGAAACGATATGGATTAGATATGTCAGTGTCAACAAGTGTCAAAATTGACGTTTCTTCACACAAAAACGTCACTTAGACACTTGTTTGACACTGACATATCCAATCCATATCGTTTCAATATCTAGTATTTGACGTATTTCATTGTTCGAATACGGCTGTATATCTTGTGTTCGATTTCTAAAGGGGCCCACTGATTAACAGTCCACCGGACGGAATCGGCCTGTCAGTTAGAACAAAACAAAATTTTGACAGTTCCGAACAACTGACACCCTTAAAATGATGGTCAAAAATAACAGGCATAATTATCGCCTTCTGAAAGGTCGAAAGCAACGGTAAATATATGAGAAAATGTTTTCATTTTAATAAGTAGTTATTCTGTACTGTGTAGAATAATTAAATGTGAGGTCAGCAAAATTATTGGCTTAGCGCCCCTAAAGTGTAAATTTATGGAACTTGCTAACTATGTAAACAAAAGTCACTAGTAAATTCATCATTTACTGCATGGTATAATAATATACTCCGCCTGGTACTCTCTTCCCGTCTTTTCTAGGTCACCTAACTGACACAAGCCTACGTCATCATGCGACAGCGCTATATGATAATATGCGATAGCGCTATATATAGCAGCCATGTTATTGTGACGTAGGCCTGTGTCACTCTGGGAAGAGAAGACCATGTTTTATTAGACTATGATTTAGTGACAGTTTCAATATGGCGGTTTGTTTACATAGTTAGCAAATTCTATAGAATGACACTTTACAATCCCTACATACAAATATGTATGAAGAGTGCTAAGGTAATGGTTTTGCTAAGTGTGCATTTAATTATTCTAAACGTAGAGGCAATAGCTAATTGTTCATTGTTATATTAAAATAAATAAATAAATAAATAATAAATAAATATTATAGGACATTCTTACACAGATTGACTAAGTCCCACAGTAAGCTCAAGAAGGCTTGTGTTGTGGGTACTCAGACAACGATATATATAATATACAAATACTTAAATACATAGAAAACACCCATGACTCAGGAACAAATATCTGTATCATCATACAAATAAATGCCCTTACTGGGATTCGAACCCAGGACCATCGGCTTCGCAGGCAGGGTCACTACCCACTAGGCCAGACCGGTCGTCAAATATTATTATCTTTATTATACTATGTACTATTATATGTCCTGGTGAAAGTACAAAATACATTTAATTGTCATTATCACCGGTATATCAAGTGATCTTTGAAACGGGTGAAACGCAGGTGCGTTTGCCACAAAGAAGATGGCTGTTTGAGAACAAGTATTATTAGTACTATTAGTAGTTAGTACTTTAATAAGTGACCATAAGAAAATATAAAGCCGTTTTAGGGTCATTGTACCAAACCCTGTCGGCTCTGTCACCGTCAAAGCGCTCGCTAAATTTTGTTGTATGGGAAGTTTCATAGATCTCTGCTGCGTGACGATGTCAAAGTCAAAGTCAAAAATACTTTATTCATGTAGGCCTAGTAACAAGCACTTATGAACGTTTTACATAATAATATATTATCTTAAGCTAATTACCAGAGCAATGTATTGAAGTTAATATTATTCCATAGTAATATTGGATTAAAATACAGATCAAATTTAATACTAAGAATTTCACAAAAAGATCGTCAAACTAATTTTTTTATAAAAAATACTAGTCTAGAATGTTTCTAGAATAAAATCTAAATGTCAATCGGTCTGTTAACTGTGGTTAGACTACACAGCGATGAAAGGACTATATTTAAAAATCTACGGGACTTTTTTATAGTTTAGGTTTTTTGTCCTATATATTAGGACATTACGCGTTTATTGTCAAATTATGTCAAATTTACATAATATACTACTAAAGGGTCTTAAGTGTGATACTCTTGCTTAATTATACATATACATAGGTACACTTAAACTCTGTTTAGCTTTGAAAAATCGTCACATAGGTATGTAAAGTTCCATAGAATGACACTTTACAACTATGTAAACAAAAGTCACTAGTAAATTCATCATTCAGAGACAATTTCAATATGGCGGTTTGTTTACATAGTTAACAAGTTCCATAGAATGACACTTTATGTTATTATGTAGTATTCTTAGACCTTTCGGAAAAGTGGCTGTCCATAAATTACGTCATAGATTTTTGACGATTTTTGACCCCCCCCCCCTAAAATCATACAAAAATCATGCTTTTAATGACCCCGTTTCCTCCTACGTCATGCTACAATCATCCGATGTCCAGACCCCCCCCCCCCCCTAATTTGAAATGACGTAGTTTATGAATAGCCCCAAAAGGCCAGGTAACAGTTGTAATCGAGTGAGTTTTTTGTATGGAAGTAAAAAAGTTTATTAAATAAATATACAATTCGCACGCCCGAAATATAGTTTTTATCGACTTCCGATTGCGCCTACGCCATTTCCGAATCATCCCCCGACGAAATTGAAAGAAAACCGAGATCGATCTGCTTCCGGCGGATGTGCCTAAATTCAAAATGGCCGCCCCTCTGTGACAGCCACCTGGCTCGAGTACCCTCATAGTTTTTGTATTATCTTACAATAGGGCGTTTATCGTGTTATATTCATTATTACTTTATTAGATAAATGTTAGAACGGTTATGTTAAACTTTCACCTTACAAATATTTTTTATTAAAAATAACATCTTCATTTGAGTAATCAATGAATGATTTGCATAGCTTGAAACTGAATAAATATATGAAAACTTACCAATATAACTAAATCGGCAAAATTTCACTAGAACATGTTTAGATATGCGACATGTAGAGAAAAACAGCCAAAAAGATATGCAAAAGCATCTATATCAAATATTAAATCAAATAATAAAATGCAAAGAATCCAAAACCCTAAAGGGGCCCACTGATTAACAGTCCGCCGGACGGTATCGGCCTGTCAGTTAGAACAAAATTTTGACAGTTCCGAACAACTGACAGGCCGATACCGTCCGGCGGACTGTTAATCAGTGGACCCCCTAAGTTCTTACTCTTTCTTACTATAATCGTCGTAAGTCCCCGAGTAAGTACTTGTAGAAGTACAAATAAAATCGAATTTTGAATTCTTATAGAAACAAAAGAAAGTTCCAAATCCAACACGAAAATTTCCCTGGGTCTTGGGCCCACTGATTAACAGTATCGGCCTGTCAGTTAGAACAAAATTTTGACAGTTCCGAACAACTGACAGGCCGAGACCGTCCTGCGGACTGTTAATCAGGGCGCCTTTAGAGAACAAATATTGCCATCTTAACCTCCTAAGGCCCACGGTCCTACTGATAGTATTTCTTCAGTTCGATGAAATTTAAACCATATGCAATTGGAACAAAGTTGCGTTTCTTTTGTTTCGCTCAATTTTCAAGCATATAAAAATCAACTATTCCCTGTACTACAGGTTCAAACTTCAGTGGCAAATTTTGGGTTTTCATTTGTGTGGCTGGGCCTTAGGAGGTTAATAGACATTCTCTAGTCTAGAGTACAGTGTATTGGTCGAAATCGAAACAGTACAGTCGGCGTAATAGGGGCAAGCTGCGCGCGCATCTGCCGCGCAGGTGGCCATCTTGTGGGGTGCGCTGACGCAGGGGAATGTCTTGAACTTTTGAGTGCTGTGACTCGGACCGTGCCAGGCGTGGCTCACTCCGCGATCTCGTCGCTTTGCTACAGGTAGCTACAAGTACATCCGTTCCACACCAATTTTGGTGGCTAGCCATAAGCCGCGCGTGGCGCTGTCGCTACTTACTTACGCGCTAACCTAGCGGCCATATCTGTCCTGATCGTAACAGACGCGTTGTGTTAGAGTGAGTCTTCTGTACCTAGTACTATTATTTATTCTGTGTTTTGACTGATAAAGTAAAAAAACTAAGACGACGCCGTTAGTCGGCTTAAACAAATAATTGCTTAAGACTCGACGCCTGAATGCTAAAATGATGTCAAGCGCTCCGTGTGACTAGCGCACCATTTCAACTATAAATAAAATTATATTTGTTTAGTTTATAATAATAAAATTTTAATTAAATAAAGAACTTGACGTAAAACTGTAAATGTGAGAATTATACGCACTTACTTACAACTTATAAATATCTAAAGGATAGGATAGGAAGGTATATAATTATGTATATTATGTATGTAAGTCTATTTGTATTAAGTATATGTGTAAGTTTATCAACATAGTTTATATTCATATAGAGTCTTGTTTACAAATTCTTTTACTTTAAAGACACTGCACCTACTTAATCTTTCTGGTTTGACCCATTGGTTGACTGGTAGAGAATGCCTTAAGGCATTAAGTCCGCCATTTGTACCTTCATGTATTGTGCAATAAAGATTTAAAAAAAAAAAAAAAAGGATATATAGTATCTGTTTGCGATTCAGTTATTTTTATTATTGCTAAGTTTTCCACATATTAGAATCATAAAGGGATTGATGCCTGATATATTTTTTGCCTTTTACATTAGAAAACAATTATACCTACACTCTCTGACCACCATATTTATACAGGTCATTCCACCACAAAAAAAGACATAGTTTACAACTGTACATTCTACACCTTTATTCCATAGTCATAAGGCGTCATAGTGTATACATATTTCCGCCGCTTCCACATCGGGCTTCACACGTGTTTAACAATTTTACTCTTTATTCGATTGTAATAAGAAACACAAGCAACAAGTAGCCCCCACAAGCGTCGAGCCGGAACACCCTTGCACGTGTTTCCTCTGTGCAATGGCGTGAACTATTGGGGTAGGGTCCGGTTACAACATTATGTGAAGGGTACCTAATACGTGGAATATTGTTGAGCGCTTTGTAATTTAATTGGAGACCGTTTTAAAACGATCAATCAATCAGTTGTGATCTACAGATGTAGTGCATATAATAAAAAAAACACATGTATTTTACTTTCCTCGTATACGAAATAAAAAGAAACACTCTTATGTTTAACTCGTGTGAAAGGCATCATTTCAGTCTCGGACTATTGGCGATCTCACTGCGTTCGAGCGCCAAACTGTAACGTCTTTCATCCCTTGGTTAACAATCTACTATAGCATAATCTAAATATCCCCCTTCTTTGTTACAGCGCCCCGCACCTCCTGCACCGGTGGCGCCCCCAACAACCTGCCCCCGCTGGGGTTCCACAGCGTACACGGAGAAAACATCAGGATATCCAGAGACGGTTCCGTGGCGAGAAGGGTCGAGAGCTTCTGCAAGGGCGTCGCGTTCAGCGCGAGACCGGTCAGGGTTAATGAGAAGGTGAGTCCCACTTGTTGGTTATCCTTCGTCTGGATATAGAGATCAGGATATCCAGGGACGGTTCCGTGGCGAAAAGGGTCGAGAGCTTCTGCAAGGGCGTCGCGTTCAGCGCGAGACCCGTCAGGGTTAATGAGAAGGTGAGCTGACGGTTATCCTTCGTCTGAATATGGAGATCAGGATATCCAGGGACGGTTCCGTGGCGAGAAGGATCGAGAGCTTCTGCAAGGGCGTCGCGTTCAGCGCGAGGCCGGTCAGGGTTAATGAGAAGGTGAGATACCACTTGTGATGCTGATAATAAACAGTCTTCTGAAGACATATCAAGAATACCTATAGCCAACAGTCTAGAAACTTTCTGAAATTGTGTCATTTTTAGTGCGAGGTCAGAGTAAATGAGAAGGTGGCATCACACTTCTGTATTATAGACATGGATTATTTCTGATGACCTTAGATAAGTGGTTCCCAAAGTTGACTGGGCCCCAACCCACCTAACACAAACTGTCAAATTAGGGACCCATCTCTTGGCCGTCTTCAAAAGGGGGGTATAAAATATTATTGGTAACGCTCAGAACCCTAGTACTTTCAGGGCCCATTCAATATTCGCTCTCGATCCACCAATGGGTCGAGACTCTCGAGACCCATAATTTGGGAAATGCTGCTTTAGATAGACGGCATTTCGTACCCTCAACTCAACCCTTGAAGACGAAGTGCTTAATTGCTGAAAAACATGCTAAAGAAACTGTTTCTTTTTCCAGGTCTGCCTTCGCTTCGTCGAGATCTCCAACAGCTGGAGCGGCGTCATCCGCTTCGGCTTCACCACCCACGACCCAACGACCCTGTCCCACTCGCTCCCCAAATACGCCTGCCCCGATCTCACCAACAAACCAGGGAACTGGGCCAAGGCTTTGGGCGAGAGGTTCTGCGAAAAGGACAACATCTTATACTACTACGTGAACTCCGCCGGAGATGTCCACTTCGGCGTCAACGGAGAGGATAAAGGCCTCTTCTTCACAGGAGTTGATACTCGCTCGCCGCTCTGGGCGCTTGTTGACGTATACGGAAACTGTACAGCAGTTCAATTCGCCGATCCGAGAGTCCCGAATCAAGTTAGAAGACCGAATCAAAGTCCTGTAGAAGAAGACAGACTTATATCTGGGATGCGATCGCTGTCTGTCGAAGAGCCACTCCCGCAGCCTAGATACCAGAATCCGTTAGTGCCTCTAAGCCTACACAGGACTAAAGGGAGGAACGTGCAGTTTATTAACGATAGAGGAGTCGCAGCCAGGATTGAGGCTGAGTTCTGCCAAGGATACGTGTTCACCGCGCGTCCTATGCGTCCAGGGCAAACTATTGTAGTCCAAATCCTCTCTACAGAAACTGCCTACGCCGGCAGCTTGGCTATCGGTCTGACCTCCTGTGATCCAGCGACGTTAAGACCTTGTGATCTACCCGATGATGCGGAACAGCTTCTGGACAGACCAGAGTATTGGGTAGTCCGTAGAGACGCCGCCAACGGCTTACGCAGAGGCGATGAGCTAGCCGTAACTTTAACTTTAGACGGCGAAGTCCGTGTTAGCAGGAATGGATCTAATCCTATCACAGTCATGCACGTAGACCACACGTTAAGGTTATGGGCGTTTGTGGATATCTACGGGGCTACGCAGAAAGTTAGGATGTTGAGTTCGCAGACGGCTCAGACGCCGCCCCAGCAGCTGAGGGTGCTGGCGGGCTCAGCGCAGCCGATCCAGACTGGTGCTGGCGGGACTGTGCTGGTCGTGAGCCTGCCGCCGCAGAATGGTGGTCAGAATGCGGCCAATCAGCAGATGACGTTGGCCAGCGCGCATTATATTGAGGTGAGTTCAACTACACTATTAATCAAAGTACGAGAATTCTTTTTTAGATTGTTGCTTGGGGCATATCCCAATACGTGTTTTTCTAATACAGGGTAATTCACCAGTAGCTGGCCACTTTTAGTAACTGGCCACCCCAGACCAAAAATGAATTCTATTCACCTATAAATATAATTCATTTTAACCTCATGCAAAATGAATTCTGTTTATAGGTGAATAGAATTTATTTTTTAGTTTATGGTGATCAGTTACTGTGTTTTTTTTGCATTTCGTGACGTTCAGGCAATGTGCATTTTTTGCATTTTGTGACGTCCCAACGAGTTTATTCACTGCAATAATGTTTTACAATAAGCGAGATGAAGCAATATGATCTTCTACGATATCATCGGGTGACAAGCAAAAGTCACTAAGTACTATCAAAAAATTAAAGTAACAATGCACTTTATTACACTTGTAACACGATTTATTGTCCAATAATGTCAATGGTGTTAGTTAGTGACTTTTGCTTGTCACCCGACGATATATTAACGCATTCACTGCCAGGTGGCGTGGCCTAGGAACAAACTTGTATGAAGGTGAACGCACATGTGCGTTGGGGGCAGTGAATGTGTTAATGTATGTTTATTTTCTTTGCCAAAGTACCTGCTTTGTATTCAAAAACTTACTTTATTTTTCTATTTCCAGCCAATCCAGACATCGGCGCTGTGCCTGAGCAGCCTCCCCCCCATGTCTCCGCCGGCGTGCTCCCCCGCGCCTCCCCCCTACCCGCGCCGCGCGCCCGACACCTGCTCGGCCACACAGAACAGCTGCAACGAGCTCGTCAGCCCCGAGCGGGCCGATCGACCCTCCACCTCCCGCCAGACCCACCAGCCGACCCATCAATCGACCCATCAACCCATCTACTCGGTCATCGGCGACGGTCAGACCCTCACTGGTACCGAGTGCACGATATGCTACGAGAACCCTATAGACTCTGTCCTATACATGTGTGGACATATGTGCATGTGTTATAGATGCGCCGTTCAACAGTGGAGGGGCAAAGGGGGTGGCCAGTGTCCGCTCTGTAGAGCGCAGATCAAAGATGTAATTCGTACGTATAAGTCTTGATTTAATTCTATTTTTAGAGCGTACGGTGTTGCCAGGTGAAATTAAAAAAAATGTTATTGTTGATTTGAACTGGCGATACTGATTAGTTATTGTACTTATTAAGCCCGGTCGCAGACGTTCGGAATTTTGGATGTGCAAGCGAGACAGCGCTATTTGTAGAGCGACGTCCCGTTCCCACCTGTCATTCCGTACGAGAACGGAAAATTCCGAATGTCTACGGTCAGGGTTCGATTTAGAGATTGCCAAATATCACTTGACGTTATTTATTTTGACATTTGCACTTGGCTGCTCAAACTTATCTTTATATTTCGTGAAAGGTCTTTTCAAATGTCAAGGATAAGTTAGAGCTGTCAAATTAAGTTAAGGCACTGACACTTAGTTTAGTATATGACGTGACATTGATATAAGCACCTTATTTCGTCCACTTAAAGAAATTTTACATTTCTCCAAAACATTGAAAGTTTTCGAAATTTTGGAGTTTTGTTGTACACTATTTGGACTTATGATATATGACAAAAACTATTTATAATAATGGAAAACCTAATATATAACCTAAAATATGTAACTATTGGTATATTAGTTGCTTTTAAGGTCAAAATTATTATTTCGAATTGATGGTAACTTTTTATGACTATGGAAAAATGGATGTGTAATGAATACTGGCAGCTTAGAATAGTTATTTGTACAACAAGAGATCAAAGTTTGATATTTCTTTGAGTGCTTATTTTGAGTCCTGTGCAAGCGAAAGATTCTATAATAGATTCACGAGCGTAGCGAGTGAATCTAATTTAGAATCTTGAGCGTAGTAAGGGATTCAAAAGCGCACGAGATGTAAATAACTTTGATCTCGTGTAGTACATAAAAATTTTCACCCTAAGCAGTGAGAACATACCTAGAGGGACAGAGATAATAGAACCCAAGTATATCGAACTTGTATTAGACCCCGCATGTTGAAATGACATTTGACTATAGATTTTGCTCACTGAGTGACACAAAATGACTCAGTGAGCAAAATCTCATTTTGCTCACTGTTTTTAAGAAGCAAAGTACCCTTGTTCGAGCTGCTGAGGTGAAAAAGTATTTTACTGCCACAATTTTTTTCTACCAACAGTCTTTTTTTCAATGCTGGCAACTTAAAAACCCAACTGTCAGGTTGAAGGAATTAAATGCAGTGTTCCAATATGAACTTGCTTGTATTTTAAAAAGTTGCAGTTGTCCATGTGGAAAAAAATATTTGTTTACTGACTGTCAAAGGTAGACTTTCACAAAAGGAACTTGAATGTAGCTAATTTAAATTAATTGAAATGAATTTTTGGTAGTGTAATGTATGGAATTCACATGTAATACTATATAAAATCAATATAACAAGATATTATTTAGCAATAATTAATATAATAGAACAATAATTTTAACATGATAATCAAGTTTTGAAAATAAAATAGAAAATGATTATAAATGCACAAATTCTTATATTAGACTAGTTATACAACAACATACAAAATTGATTTATATTTATGCAATTTGTATATAGTATTATATGTGAATGATATAAATATGTATGAAAGCGGTAGTAACGGCTAGGTATTAAAATAAGCAGATAGGGTTCCTAGCGTACATTATTCATTGTCTATGCGTATACCGGAACGTATCATAAACATTTAAAAAAAGCTACAAAATATGTGGCAACACTTTTGGTAAAAATGTATGTATTGTATACGATATAATGTTGCCACGTCAAAAAAAAGTATCAAATCTGTTAAGTACCGCAATAGAATTTTAATTGAATTTTTAGTTGATTTGATGAATAAGATGTCAATTTGCGATCTTTCAGACTATACCTTCTACAAAAAAATTTTATGGTCCGTTTCGATGCACGCACAGAAATCATGGCTACGAAAATACGTACGTCCATATTGATTATAATTATAAATTGATGATAGATGATAATTGCATTTAATGATTTTATGATCATATCATTGTTTCTACGTATTACCGAGGTCATTCGCTTACATTTACTACAGTACAATATTTTCATTTTAAGCGGTATCCAGACGGGATGATCAAATCGGCCGATTTGATCACCAATTGTAGATTTATGGTGATATTAAAGCCTTCTAAATTGAAAAAATGCCCCAGAACGAAAATACTGGTGTCACTAATTAGTATTCTTGCGTCCGCACGTCCTGCTTCGATCGGGCAATTTAATCAGATTGGCGAAAAATTGACTAGTCTGGATACTCCTTTACATTAGTGAATGTTGGGCTATGGCCTATGGGTAGGGAGTTCCTATTTACGGTTTTTTGGTAAATTTTCTCTCTGGGGCCGATTGCATAACAACTTGTAACTAATAATATTAGCGAAAGTCTCTTTCTAATCAAAGGAATTGGAAAGAGACTTCCGCTTATATTATTAGTTACGAGTTGTTATGCAATCGGCCCCTGGTCGCTCGATTAATGCTTCAAAATGACATTTCTAAAGTAAAGGCGAAGACTAACTTCATAGTAAAGGCTGCAAATTTTACTAATCCTGATGTTAGTTTACGTCAAAATGACATTTGAAGTGACCAAGCGCCATGACAGAAAAGCGGAGTTGCCAGTAGATAAAAAGCTACCGAGCATTATTGCCAGTGCTAAACTGCTCGGGAAAATTTACCCAAAAACCTTCTTCGAGACAATAGTTAACCAGTAAGCTTTAAAAAATGTCTATTGGTACCATTCCTTTCTTGCTCAAATGATTTTCTTCATGGCAATACTGAGTTGACATATCTAGACTTTGACATATCTATCCTTTTGAATTTGTACATATATTTAATGATCATTCCTTAGTGTGATTGTACTCAGAGGTACATTGGACTTGAATCTTTAAAAAAATGCAATCTTTGAGTAGAATCATATTTAATTTTTAGATTACCATTAATTTTGTGTAGACCAAACTTTGCAGCCAGTTTTATATTTGATTTAATTTGTATGCTTAATTTATTTAATTATTGTTTTAATCAGTGGATTTCTAAGTTTACGGAGACTGAATATGATAGTTTCTCAATACAAATCTCTTTGAGTTAGCGGCAGTTTACTGTCAAAAATAAAAAAATAAACACTTGTAATACCCATAAAGCTAGCGTCCATTAGCTTCGACGATCACTTTACTGCTAGCGAGGCAATGATAAAAAGTAGCACAAAAATTACTGCCGCCGCCTCAGATATTTTTGTATGGCAATACTATATTAAGACTACTGAGCGGCTACCGCGAAATTCGCAAATTGCGGGGATCTTTCTCTTTTACTCCAATGAAGGCGTAATTAGAGTGACAGAGAAGAATCCCTGCAATTTGCAAACTTCGATTTTCGCGGTTATAGCCCTGATTCTACATACCAAAACAGTGTGACCAGTTTTCGACTACAATATCACAGTTTCAAGCCAAATCTTTGTATAAGTTAGCATTGTAATATGTAAATATTAATTGTGATTAAGATTTATATGCTGGTACATGTCTGACTGATATTTTATCACTATTCTAATTTATTTTCCTGTCATTTTTATTTTTTTTTTTATATGGCAACACCTTTGATCAGTACTACCAACTGAAAGAACCATAAATTTCTTCGAATAAGACCCCATTCACACGACAGCGGTGGAGCTTTTTATCAAGCGTTGTTGGATTTTCGACTTAGAGCCTTCGTCGTTAAATCGAATTTAGAGTGCGGACAAATTCAAGCGCTTTTTTAACGCGCGTTGAAAAAGCTGTCGTGCGTATGAGGGCTAAGAGCTAGCCCAAATCCAAAGAAATCCAAATCATAATTTCTATATTTTTATGGAAAAGTTCTTAGAAAATCTGTCATTTCGTTTCGACAGATTTCCGTGGAGACGCGCTGATTTCCGACGCGCCTGTACTGGCCATAAAAATGTTGTCAAAAATACTAATACCTTTATTTATCTTTTTTTATTTTAAGTTGTTGTTAGAGTCTAAAATTCTTCGTTTTTCTATATTCATTTGGACATGTACCATCATCGCGCAACCGAGGTTTTCCGATGTACAAACTTCAAAATATAATTCGCTGTCTAAAAGCGAAGTGTTTTGTTTTTGCAATCCTGCTAGACCGGATTTTTTTTCTTGAGGCTCCGGTGCCGTTAAAGTAAATTCTTACGGTAGATGTCGCTACGCGCCTCCTTAAGGAAGGAATGGAGAAATTCACACGCGCGGTGATCTTCGGTAGCTCAGTTGCTTAAGAGCTATTAAAACGATGTTCCAAAATGTGGCAAGTTCAAATCTTGTCCAATGTGATGAATTTTTGATGATCGAATGAAAAGCATAGTTACTCCCATCTTTTATATAATTTAACACACTTGCAACCCTGGTGTTGCAGGTGTCCATGAGCAATACTTGCTTACCATCAGGCGTTTCATCTGCTCATTTGCCTCCTTTATAAAAAAACATGGACAGCTTGGCAAAAAAATAGTAGGAATTAAAAACGGCAACACTGTAATGTCGTTCCGTTTCCTTATATCCATTGGTTTCAAGGACGACTCTACAGTGTTGCCACTTTTTAAGTTCTACTCTTTTTTGCCAGGCTGTAGTTTGGATATGACAACTCCTAAAATGATTTATATTTTAAAAATGCAAAATTATTATACCGAACATTCTCCTCACGTGTGAAAGTCAACACCGGTATTGGCAAATTCACCCTGTGCAAAATTGCAGGGAGTAAGCCAGAAAAAAAAGGGAGGACACTACAGTGTTGCCACTTTTTAAGTTCTACTCGTTTTTGCCAAGCTGTGTGAGGAGGAATTCTAGCTTTATAGGTTATTTTGAAGTTTGACCACCGAAAAACCTCCGTGTATGTGATATGATTATTTCTACGGCTCGCGCCTGTACAGCTATCGTCTAGTCGTTAGTCTATTTATTTTTACGTTCTTGCTACGATGTTGGTTAGATTAAGTTTTCGAATAAAAATGATTATTGAACACATTTTTGTATTCCTTTCCTAACCAAAACTCTGGTGACTCTGGTGATTTTAGATGGGGGAGAGAGACTTTGGGACAAATTAAACGCTTACTGAATCCTCATACTGTTTTGCTTATTTTGCCTCGAGCAAAATAAATATGTCAGTACCTATGTTTCTCTTACCCCACATGACCTCATGTATATCCCCTGGAGCGCCCCAGAATTACCGTAGTATGGAACTCCTATACTAGTTACCAGCACACGTGTCTGTGTAGGGCGCTCCACGGGATATACAACATCCTGATGTCGTCGGTTAACAAGCAAAAGTCACTAACACCATTGAAATTAGTGGACAGTAAACTGTGTTACAAGTGTAATAAAGTGCATTGTTACTTTAATTTTTTGATAGTACTTAGTGACTTTTGCTTGTCACCCGACGATATATAGTTTGTGAAAGGACTGAGACAGTACTTTCACAAATTTCAAACATAGGCAGAGAGAATCTTGTGGCCTAAATCGGAAACATGTACAATGCCATAGCAAGTGCTGCCATCTACCGTTCTCGTACGTTTTCTTGTGCATAGTCGGTTCTGCCATCTTGTGGGCTACATCGGAAGCATAAACTTCACATTTACGCCTCGCGCCAAAAATCTGACGGCTCCTGTGCTGGCTGTGCTGCCCCCTATAGTTTATGCATGCTCCCTCTATAAGCAATGGACAATCCTATTACAACAAGCCAGTGTAGAAAATACACAAGGTAATTATTTGTAAATCGCTATTTGATAATCTTTGTAAGGGTGCTATCTACTACCTACTACTACCAAAAAGAATAGATAGTATAGAGGGGTCCTGTCAGTGTCAATTTTGTAGTCACGGTACATTTACTGCCATCTATCGACACACGATTAAAACTTAAAATAAAATTGAAAATGTATAAATTAATCAAAATATGTTTACGGATAAATTATTTTTATTTTTTATTGTTCCATACTGACCCATGTTTTTTCACTGATATGTGTTAAAATTGTTGAATATCAAACGGTGTCATCAACGCCATCTAGCCGACAATAGGCCAAAGGTATAAATTATAATGGCGCCATCTATTCGAGAATGACTTTTTCTCCACATCCGAGGCACGTTTTTTTCTTAGACTTTATTTATCTTATACGAAGTTATATATATCTCTGATGATACTATGAAGGACTATTATTGCAGTGTTGAGACAGCATGACTAAAAACTAGATAGTTCATAAAATATCGTGGAAAATTACAACCATACAAGCATAAGTACGATTCATTGAACTCTGTTACTTGTAATATTTAACCAAATATCCGGAACTAACAAATGACTAATGAGTCATATTTTAAAATGATTGTGAAATCGGGTAACATTATTTTGTGACGTGCCACCCCACAAAATGTCAAACAATAGAAAAATACGTTCTAGGATCAATTAACGTCAAAAAAGACTAGTTTTTTATATAGTTATCAGTTAAAAATGAGCCCTATTACAATGTTATAGAATCTATTTTTGTTTGATAGATTGTAGTGTTTGAGGTTAATGTTTGCATGATTAGTACCAACATAACAACTTAAAACGTAGCGTCCGATTGAACGAACGGAACGATTTGTTATTATTATAAGTGGGCATAACCTTTATTCTTTTTCGCTTTTATTTTAATCGAGAATCAGTGCAAATCCTTATTAATTAATTGTTTTAACTTACACTAAATGCTACATTGACTAATTGTGCCGTATAAAGTGTGTGAAGGTATGTTTTTCATTCAATATAAAAGATATTATCGGTAAGAGATAATTAGATCAAGTACTACGCGTAGCTTTTTAGTGGCATGTGCAGTTATTTCATGTGATACTCATTGTTTCGTACTTTTACATATTATAGCGCCATTTTGTCGTTTCCGAAGCTTTTATATGCTTTTTCGACGTTAACATGATTTATGAAACATATCTCGACATTGAATGGTGTTTTTAATTTTTGAATTTGGAATCGTGAGTAGTGTTTTGTTTTTATCGGCCGTGATTTTGGGGATCGGCAAACACTGGAATTGTATGAAATACACGTTTTAAGCTACTTTTCATATTATTTGTATGAATATTTCATAATTTTCATCAGTTATTGAATCCTGGTAAATCAATAAGTCAAACAATCTTAACTGTAATTTATACAAATCGTATGTAAATTATGTATCATCTGTAACATGTGGCATTTTTGTTGCTAACCAGTTTATACAAAGTTCGAAATAGTAAAAATTAAACATGACATGGCATTTATTTTATTAAATTTGCTATTGTCATAATTATTTACATTATTAACTGTCAAAGTAACATTGAGGGGGTCTAGTATAAAATTTAACACAGTTATAATAAATATGTAAAAAATAAAAGATGTAATTGCATTTGATATACATTAATTGCAAAGATAATTGCAGACATTGCAAATAAATAAAAAATAATATACCTATGTATACTGGTTGACCATAATTATTAGCACCAGATTTTGTTTCAGTTCACTTTAACTAACATTAATTATTAAAATAAATGTAGCCATTATATACGTACAAGTAATAGTGTTCAATATCTTTGCCAACAAGTTAGAAAAAAAGATATTATATACAGTATAACTTAAAGCATAAACTTACACAGAAATATTCAGAAGTAGCTACTTCTTTTTGTATTTAAGTAGCAAAGTCACAGAATAAATAATAGTACTAGGTACAGAAGACTCACTCTCTAACAAAACGCGTCTGTCACGCTCAGCACAGATATGGCCGCTAGGTGGCGACAGCGCCACGCGCGGCTTATGGCAAACCCCAAAATTGGGGTTGAATGGATGTCCTTTTAAATAAAAAATAAAATAAATAAAAATAGCCTTTATTTACAGAACAGAGAATAGAATATAGTTGCACTTTATCTCTCTATTATCTCCCATCTTTTGTATTCTTTGTCTGCTTGCCCTTCGGCAAAGGCCTCCTCCAACCTTTTCCACTCTCTCCGATCTAATGCCACTCTGCTCCAGGTATTTATTTTATTCAATGCAAGTTCAAGTTCGGTCAAGTTTTCATCTGAATTCAGTGTTCTAGCATTAAGGGTTGCGAAGTACATTTTTGCTCTGGTTTCAATTTTTGTAATGTTGTCCGATCGGGTAACTAGAGTTTTTTCTGATATTCCTTGTTTTTGCTTGCGTTTACTTTGATTAATTTAATTATTATTTTTGTTTAATGGTGGAGGGTTTTGGTCTGACTCCCCACGATGACCAGTCGGCTTTCCCCAAAATCGGTGTGGAACGGATGTCCTTTTAGCTACCTGTAGCAAAGCGACGAAATCGCGGAGTGAGCCACGCCTGGCAAAGTAGAAGTAGCTAGCTAGCTGCGCCCTTAAATAGGTACTTTAAGATGTGAAACAATAACTAAGCCGTAAGCTCAAGCTAAACAGTAAGCTCAATAAAGCTTGTGTTGTGGGTACTCAGACAATGATATAGTACACCATGTTTCTATTTTAATGATAATATGGATTTATTTAAAAAATATGTCATATTTTGTGGAGAGTTTTTTCAAAATATAGTATTTGTAACATAAGTAATTAAAACTCAAAAACTTCTGGTGTGCGATTTAATGTAGATTACTCATACATTTTGAACTGTGCTTAAAACTTCAAATTTGTTCCAGATGTTCTGCGTCCAAGAAAAAGACTCGCACACAGACCCGTTCGCCACAACCGAAAAAGACCCGCTAGCAGCCCAGTCCTCCTCCGACGATGAGCCTGCCCCGAAGCGCCTCAAAACCTTCGCACCGTCCCTCAACCTCCAAGTGTACCAAATACCCGCTTTCAACAAGGGTCTATCCATATTCCCGACCCCGGAAGTAACACTGCCTAAGTTTGTGAACAATCCGTTGAACTTGGCCAATCCGCTGGCGTTGCCAAGTATACAGGCCAGTAATGTGGTCAAGTCGCTGCATAGTAGATATTCGCTGCCGGCCAAGCTGAGTATAACGCCGGTGCAGACGCCGAAGAGTTGTGATTCGGGTGGAATAGTCAGGTAAATATTAATCTCGTTATTATATTAGTTTTGTGAATAAATAAATAATCTTCTTCCTTCTTCTTCCTCGTGTTATCCCGGCATTTTGCCACGGCTCATATACCTAGGAGCCTGGGATCCGCTTGACAACTAATCTCATGATTTGACGTAGGCACTAGTTTTTACGAAAGCGACTGCCATCTGACCTTCCAACCCAGAGGGTAAACTAGGTCTTATTGGGATTAGTCCGGTTTCCTCACGATGTTTTGCTTCACCGAAAAGCGACTAGTAAATATCAAATGATATTTCATACATAAGTTCCGAAAAATTCATTGGTTCGAGCCGGGGTTTGAACCCACGACCTCCGGATTGCAAATCGCACGCTCTTACCGCTAGGCCACAAGCGCTTGAATAAATAAATAATGCCAACCTAAAAGTGGGGTATTTTTCAGTAGATATTCATCAAAAAACGATCGACGTCAAATGCCGTCTTTGGCGTCGTTGTCACGATTTTGCGTTGACGTCAATTGCCGTCTGTGGCGTTCAAAAGATTAAGGAGTTATTGTTATTTTTCAGGTATAAGAAGAATGGTGAGATTGCCAAGAAAAGGGGCCCACCGAAGGGGTACAAGAGGAAACCGAAAGCGGATTTGTCGCAGAGTTTAAATAACGGAGCACTATTACAGGTATGTATTACATTGTTATTTATTAATATTACGGTACATCGGGGCCCGTTTATTAAAAGCTTGTAACTTGTAATCAGCGATGTTGCGGATGCAGGTACTTTGACATCCGCGGATGCGGATATTTACAGCCTCACATCCGCGGATGCGGATGCGGATGTCAAGATTTGGTACTTAAAAAACGTCAAATATTACAGCATTTTTTATTTAAAAAAAACGAAACGTTTAGTATTTGAGCAAGAATATAGGTGCGTTTTATTTAATAAACAGTAACTAGGCCGACTTTTAGGGATCTAGACTATTTCGTTATATACAATGACGAAATTACCTAGCACTTACGCCGCCAGCGCCGCCGCCAATACGTTCCTGCTACCGACTTGGTCGACATTCGCATCATGCGGATGCTCCGCATCGAGTTTATGCGGATGTTGAAAATAATGCGGATGTTCTGCGGATGCGGATGCGAAGATTCGCAACATCCCTGCTTGTAATACTAGTGAAAGTCCCTTTCTAACAAAAGCTGTCAAAAAAAAAAGCTGCCGCTTAGGGAGATTTTGGGTGTATGTATACTGAGTAACTTTTACTATGTGACCACCTGAACTCCGAAATCGCGAAAAAACTATTTACTGAATTTACCCTCCCATAGAAAACAGATCAGCGAAAATGTATGAAACAGTCAAATTTATTTTCACGATTTCGAGGTTGGTCCCATAGTAAAAGTTGCTCAGTATAATCCCAAAACCTCCCTGGCAACGGGAATGCGCTTATTTTTTTGACATCCTGGATACAGTCCTGTTATGTTTTATATGTTAATTAAAACAATTAGGGCCACTGGCACCTTTTACTAACCTGGGGTTAACCAGTTAAACCTGGAGTTACCATGGTTACCAGTACAATTTGACACTGAGTTAACGGTTTAACTGCTTAACCTCGGGTTAATGGGATAGTGCAAGTAGCCTTTACTGATATTAAAACACTTTGTATTCTTTATTAAAGATCGTATGTAGTACAATACACACAGTCATGATTAGCCGGAAATCATAGAGCGAGAGAGTTGTCAGTATTGCCACAGATACTAAACTCACAGACAGCATATCTGGCAAGTCTCCACGCTATAGTTCGTTTTTTTAGCATTAGAACGAACTTGCAAGAAGGTAAGCGATTTTGGCATGTCTTTTAATTGAAAAACGCTTTTTAAAAATCAAAAACTATTACTTATTAAAGCAGAAGAATATAAATGATCGTAATAGATTCATAATTGTTACATATTTGGCGTAACTTATTTTTAAAATGTGTTTTTCAATTAAAAGACACATCATGATTGTTTAACTAATTTCTAATGCTAAAAAAAACGAAGTATAGAGTGAAACGAACATCCCACAGACACGATAACACACGCTATTTCATACAAAATGTATGAAAAGTGAAAAACCCCTGGAAGTTAGAGGCTTTTGACATTGTCAATGGCTAGGCCTCGAGGGGATAAACAAAATAATTCTAAAAAAAATGTTTTATGAATGTTTCAGGCACAAAACACGATCCTGACAAGTCTTCTCGCCGCCACCAACACCACGCTGAGCGTGAGCCAGCCCAAGCCAGTGCCCGTAGCGCCTAAGGTCACTATAGTGCCCAAAATTAAAGTTCCCGATGGTAAGTTTACAATAATTTTATTGATTTGTAAGTGTTTTTATTTCTCGACTCCGTTCGGTTCAGCATTACTCCGAGCAATTATTAGGGTAATGACTTGAATTTTAAAGAATTAAAGGAAAAAGTGACGAAGCCCTCCAGCGGTGAAATTGGGGGGGGGGGGGGGGTCTGGGCATCGGATGATGGTAGCATGACGTAGGAGGAAACGGGGTCATTCGAAGCATGATTTTTGGATGATTTTAGGGGGGGGGTCAAAAATCGACAAAAATAGATGACGTAATTTATGAACAGCCCCTAGGTGTCTTTGACCAACTCTAAGGGCAAGCAATATGCGCTTGCACCTTTTATCTATACGAATTCCTTACGGAATTACGATATAGCGAGAGCACAGACAAAACATGCTCCAGACTGAGCATAGTCGCGCTACCTCCTGCCACGCATACGGTAATTTTACTCCATGTTCGAGTCGAAAGTGTCTTTGTGTGACGTCCGTGTCTTTGAACGGACCAATCACGGCACGGTACTTCGCTCACCTCGTCCCGCGCACCCCCGCATTTTTGGCATCATCGGTTGCATGAAATAATTGCTCTAAACTCGGTCTAGACTCTAGACCGAGGTTCTAGAGGATTCCTAGTCTATGAGCGAGAGAAACTGGTGCTGCCATCTGTACACAACTTTGGGAACTCAAAAGTCCCAAAGCCGGTAGTACTATTATTAATTCTGTGCCCATGTTCATGTTCTAGGCGTGGAGCTGGTGGAAATGGCCTTGGACCCTGAGGACTGGTTTCCGGCTGAACCCTACCGGATGTCATTCAGCCGCAAGAAGAACCCCAAGTGGAAGACCTTCCCCTACAGATGTGAACACTGCTTCAAGGTTAGTATTGACATAGAGAAATAAGTTTACTAAATACTTAATACCTAGACTTAAGATATATTGAGTGTACCTACTATCCCCGGCTTGCCAAATTGCTAGCTATGGATATGTTTGACGCATCGCCACTATATAGCAAGCGCTGGTGGCCTAGCAGTAAGAGCGTGCGATTTTCAATCCGGAGGTCGCGGGTTCAAACCCCGGCTTATACCAATGAGTTCTACGGAACTTATGTAATACGAAATATCATTCATTTCGGTGAAGGAAAACATCGTGAGGAAACCGGACTAATCCCAATAAGACCTAGTTTCCCCTCTAGATTGAAAGGTCAGATGGTATTCGTAAAAACTAATGCCTACGTCAATTCCTGGGGTTAGTTGCCAAGCTGACCGTGGTAAAATGCCGGGATAAGACAAGGAAGAAGTACCTAGGTATAGGTATAATTCGGCCGATGGTTAGGCCGAATATCCGGTATCCGGCCAAACAGCGATCCGTTGCATCTAATGGCTCCTCTACTCGATGGGTCAACGCCGACCACTCCAAGGGACGCATTTATGCGTTAGAGCAAGTGATATTGCTATCTCATTTTACCCCATGGCTGCGTCCCTTGGAGTGGCCGGCGCTGGCCCATCGTGTGGAGGAGCCATGACGCGCGCGGCTACAGCCCAATATCAACCTTCATGCATTAACGGACGAGCCTAACCCTTTGACCGCCGTTGGCATGTATACAAGACAACGATAGAACGATACACTGGCGCCGCTGTCTTGTATACAAGACACAAATTCAACCGCTCGGTAAATGTGAAAAAACATCAATTGTAGCATTTTTTACACTCGTGTTAATGTTTTAGGTCTTTGATTTTTAAAATAATTGCCTTCAAAGCAGATAAATAAATCCATTCTTTTATAATAAGGCAATCAAAAAAATTGCTCCAGTTTTCAACGTTTTTCATGTTCCTCGTCGCCGTTGTCTTGTATACAAGACAGCTAGGGATGGGAATGTTAACTCGATATGAGAATATTAGAGATGCAACGGATAGTTGTTTGGCCGGATACCGGACCATCGGCCGAATATCCGGTATCCGGTCGCCGAATATTAGGACAGCGGAGCTGCACCTACATTTCGGTTTTTCAGGTGCGCATTCTGCAGTTTTAACCTGTTTCTAAGTGAACGTTCGCGCGGACACATTTCTAGGTTCGAAATGAGTGCGCGTGCAAGTCAGTGGAATCTCTAAATTGTTTTAAAATAATAAACAAGTACGATTATGACCATGACTGTTTCTTAAATCCAATTTTTTTACTCCGAAATCAAGCAATGGTACTGTCCGGTATCCGGCCGGATAATAGGGCACTATCCGGTATCCGGCCGGATATTAAAATACTGGCCTGATAGGCCGGATACCGGATAGTAACCGAATATCCGGCGCATCTCTAGAGAATATTCAAAATAAACATCAAGTGGCCAATCTGGTTTTATTTAAGCATTTGAACACCTGTTAAATACCAATTGGTGATAACTAGTAACTAGAATACGTTAAACGAGAGAGAGACAGGCATAACTATAGCTGGAGTTCAGGGAACTTGTTCAGCTGTCCATAGTAGAGTCAGATAAGTAAATCTGTCCTTGTGGTCTATTTGCAGAACAAATGATTCATTTTGAGATGATAGTGTAGTGGGGAGTGATACCCTGCAGTGACCGCTTCGCACAAGAATGGTACCTACAGGCGGACGCTCGGACTAGTCAGTGTCGCCTAACTATGAGAATGTTATGTATTTGAAATTGACGAAAAATTATTATGGTAGGGGTGTAATACGGGAACTGACAAACTCTTCTAAGGAACATGTCGAATGTGAAACATGCATTCCCGAACATTTCTGATCCCCACCCTTTTCCAATATTATTGTTCTTCACTCATTGACAATTCAACCCACGTGTCATTTTCCCCAATGCAGTTCCGGTACATTTATATTATCGACACACGATGCGCGGCTCTAACCTAACGCTTATAAAGTTTACGTACCGACAAGTGCTTACGCCGTTGACCTAGAGACTATTATTACTTAATCCGCGCGGAAACGGTCCTTGTCGGTCTGCACTGCGGGCAGTCCATGCGCGCCGTTGTCATGTATACAAGACTTCTCGTAGAGCCTAGTGCGGTGATATTACGTCATAAATCGATATTGTTTAGTGGTTGTTTTTAATGATAAAGACCTTTATTTTTAACATTGTCGTGTGTAAAAAATATGTTAATTTTTGGCATTCTCGAAATAAATTAAAGTTGGTTAAGAACAAAGCCAAATTGAGAAGATTTTTACCATAAATTGTAAATATCGATATCACAATTTGAAATCCCTAAACTTTTTATTAGTTGTTTACTTAAAATTTACTCTGGCGTGTGAGTGAGCGTCTTTGCGGACTAGGTCCGGCGGCCAAAAGGTTAATCGAGGCCGTTCCATAGCTCGAGGCTTTAATACCCAATCTTTTTTTCCAGGGTTACCGAGTAGCGTCGACCCTCCTGCAGCACTCCGGCGAGCGTCACGGCTGCGTGCCCGCGGCGCTCGCCATCCCGTGCCCGTGCTGCCCGCACGTCAGCCCCCGCCGGAAACTACACAAGAAACACCTGGAGACCCACGAGGGGAAGAGGCGGAGGATATTCTGCGTCTACTGCCTGCCACCTAGTGAGTGGGATTGGTAACTTACAAATTAGGAAACTGGAAGATTTTCTTTTAAAAATAATTTTAACCAAGGGTGGTATACCATCTGCTTTGTCTAATGTCAGTGCGTCTAACTCTCTCATTAACCTTTTAAACGCCACAGACGGGAATTGACGTCAACGCAAAATCGTGACACAACGACGCCAAAGACGGCATTTGACGTCGATCGTTTTTTGATGAAAATCTACTGAAAAACACCCCACTTTTAGGTTGGCATTATTTATTCACAAAACTAAATTTTACCCCCGTGGCGTCAGTGGCACGGTAAATGGCGCCGTTTGGCGTTCAAAAGGTTAAAACACAGAATAAGTAATAGTATTATCATACAGAACGGCCACGTACCGCCCCGCCCCGCCTCGCATCAACTCGCCCCGCGACCGGCCGCGACATGAATCTGGCGGACTTCTGGCGTCCTCTCACTAAAGCGGCTTACCCACACATACACAATGACGCGTGTACAGACGTGCCGCGAACACATATAAACGCAAATGATTTTTGATGTGTGGCGTGTCCGCCCTGTGGTTAAATAACATAAGTTCAGCATCATTTTCACAAGCTTTTATTTACTTTCACCTGACCGTTGTCTGTCTGTCTGTAATCAAATCTTGCAAGTTTGATCCACTTCCCGGTTTCCGATTGAGCTGAAATTTTTCATACGTACGTAAGTCGGGTGACAATGCAATATGTATTATGGTGTCATCGAGCTGATCTGATGATGGAGACCGGAGGTGGCCATAGGAACTCTGTGATAAAACAACGAAACCTAATTGTGTTTGGAGTTTTTAGAATTGTCTCGATGAGTATTAGTTGCCTGTGGAAAGAAAAGTACAGACGGCGATAAAAGCTTGTACCAAAAATGAAATTTTTGCCAAAAACTTATTTTTATTGCAGGAGACCCATCAGAGCCCTACGTGAAGGAATCAGAGAAGTACCCCTTCGACAAGTTCCCTCAATACTGGTACGCGTCCGAAGAGTCCCTCCGCCTCCACAAGAAGCGAAAACACCCATACGCCGCCATGCTACACTACAACTGGTTCAACACGTGGACCGACGCTATGCCTAATAGCTAGTAAGTCGTGACGTTATCTGTGAAAAGGGACCTTATTGCCGATATTAACGATGCTCTGATATAAGTACAAAGCCGCGCGACGATAATAAGGTCCCTTTTTATAGATAATGCCACAGTTAGTTGTAAGGTCATAAAATAAGTAAGCATAGAGTGGTCATACAACAGTTTTGGTAGTCGACATCTAGCGTCGAGTAGCGGAATTATCAGTGCTGATAATAGATGTCGCGGCGAACGGAAAGTCTAATGGTAACATTCCATTTCTAACAGCAGCTGCACTACTGGTACTGAACGCGTCGGTGTTATTGTCAATTTCCATAGTAAAATGAACAATAGTGCAGCTGTCGTTGAAAATGGACAGTCACCTTAATGCTCAACAATAGAGAGTATTACTGCATTGTTCTGCCGCTAGAGTGCAGCACTAATTTGTTTAGTAAACCATAGAGTAACTTATAGCACCAGCAGACATTGATGCACCAAGGCGGTTTGTTTACAGGTGGCCTACCGCGAAACGCGAAAATCGGGATTTCTTTATCTGCCTCTCTATCGATCGAATCAGCAAGAGTGATAGAGAGGCAGAAACCAAACTTTCGACTGTCGTGTTTCGCGGTACGCCATGTGATTGACCTAGTGACCCATGATGTGTCATTGATGATATCAATGAGGTTTGTTTACTGCATGCTAGTGGCGCCACCTACGCAGAGCTTTGCCTAATATTCCCTATTATCAGCTAATATTATGACTGGATTAACATGAACTCTATTTTCAAATCCTTCGGCTTGTTATATTAGTTGTAAATTGTTGAGCAATACACTTTTCTTCAGTCGCGACACACGTGACATCTAGTGTCGAGTAGCAGTACTGATAATTCCGCTACTTGACGCTAGATGTCGACTACGAAAATAAAAAGCGTTTTGGTAACAAAACTGATATATGGATTGAGCACTCTATAGGTTAGATTTAGGTGAAAAATTCTACGACATAAATATGTGCGAATTGCATGGGTGAATACAAGCGACGGTAAGCCACGACGTGGGAAAAATGAACACGCAATGTAACATGACATATGTCAATTGTCAGATGGATGGTGTTTAGCAAAAATGTGTTAACCCACATTAATTTTGCAATAAGATGTCAACTCAAAAAACTGACGCTTAAAGTTGACATTTTATTGAAAAATTAATATGGGTTGACCCATTTTTGATTAGCACCTCGGAGTAATTAACAATGGAGCCGCCATTAACAGGCGTTCCCCTCTGCCGAAAATAGGCGGCCAATGGTCAAACTCATGTCAACCATATGTATGGACTGACGTTTATCTGACATGACGTACCTATACATTTGATGTGCCCCTCCCCCGCAAAAAACGGCAGACTATTTTGTACCGAAAATATTAGACATGGCGTCTCCGTTGGTTATATCCTCCAAGATTAGCACCATCCAGATAAACGACAGGGAAGCGCCAATGTGTCGTACACACGCCCGGGTGGACCGTACGCTTGTTAACCACCATGTAGGTAAAAAAATTAACAGTTGTAGTCGCCTCTATGGATCCAGTATAGTATGGCAGTGATAATATGACGATCGTAGAATTTTTCAGTAATTTAGTAGAATTTTAGTTGACAGCTGGCAGCATTGGTAGTATTCCTAATACTGGTATGGTAGATTTTAGTAAAATTTTTAGTTGTTATAATTTTATAATGGTTTTTATGGACAATCATTATTTATAGCATTTATTTTCGGACTAAAATTATCTTTAATCAGTGAATCAGCGCCATTTAATGGTATTTAATACTTTTTAAATTAATAAACTGGTCAATTTTAAATAAAAAATCCAGTATTACGTTTGTTGTCACATTGTTCAGTTATTTTTAATTTTGACATTAACTCTTGCTTTGGTAGTTTTTAACGGGAGCTGGCAACACATAACTTTGTCGTAAAAAAAACATAGTCTTTAAAAGAAAGCTTTAGAAGGCAGCTAAAATGCTACTAACTTAAAAGTGAATTAAGTATAAGTGTAGTGAACAGGGTCTCTATTGTTTCCCAAATAGTTTTAAGTCATAATGTATTGTTTGTCCGAATTTTCGTTAGTCATAATTGGTTTTTCTCAGAAATGCGTAACTTTTCAGGATTGCCATAAAACAAACCTAACCTAACCTATCTACAGAATAACCTTACGAAAATCCTGAAAAGTTAACGGTTTCAGTTTTATGACTACCGATAATATGACAAACAGTACATTATGACTTAAAACTTTATGGGAAACAAAGGGACCCCGTAGTGAACATTTTTTTGACAAGGGCAACACTGAATCTTATATAAAAGTGACAAATATTGAACTAATCCAAGCTTTTTGAAAGTACTCTGATTTCTAATTCTATTTCAAAAAATCTACCAAATATTTTAACATCGGACGTTTCAGCTGGGTTCCACTTGTGTGGTTATTGTGGCATAGTGACAGGCGATAAAAATGGAACCATGCCGCGCCCGCAGCAATGAGAATAGATAGTATAGAGGGGTCCTGTCATAGTAAATTTTGTAGTCGCTGTAAATTTACTGCCATCTATCGACACACGACTAAAACTCAAAATAAACACGTATAAAAAAAATGTATATATATGGATAAATGATTTTATTATTTTTATATCATTTTGACCCATGTTCATTCACTGATATCTATGAGTTAAAATTGTTAAATATGAAACGGTGTCGTCACGCCATCTAGCCGAGCATAGGCCAAAGGTGTGTGCGGCATCTATCCGAGAATGACTTTTTCTTGATTTCCGAGGCACGTTTTTTCCTTAGACTTTATTCATCTTATACGAAGCTACATATGTCTTTGCCCGCAGCAATGTCAATATGTTGGTAGATTTTTTGGAAATATGAATTCAGGGCATGTTACTGAAAAAAAGTGAAAATTTTTGCGTGAATCATTACATGAAATTATGAATATCACAGCTCAGCTGACTTAGAAATGCATGGTAGAAATTATTTGTATATTTTTTGAAGTATGTAGGAACCTAGGTGTAGTAAGATTGCCTTAGAATTGTGAAACTTGTAACATTTTGAAATATTTATTGTAACAGGCACTTTTTGTGTGAAGGAAGGCAGAATTTGTAGACAATACAACTTTTAAGGTGGGCAAAGTTGGAATGAAATGGTAAAGTTGTAGAGATTGTCTAATCATATGAAAAGCGTCAATGAAATAGAAATGAGGTACTGAAAAGGATATTATTGATTTGTACATAGAAATAAAAACAAGAGAAACACAGTTACAGAGTAAATTAAATACAACAAAGGCGAACTTATCCCTGAATGGGATCTCTTCCAGTTAACCTTTGAGGAAATGAGTAGGACAGAACTGTACAGGTATTACATACAAATTCTGCTTTCCTTCTAGATACTACAATGTGCCTTCGATGTAAAATGATAACATTCCTCAGGCTTCTTATGACAAATGCCTTGTATTAACTACTTATAGTAACTTGTATATCGTATATGTAGTTGTATGTATTGTGTACTCTTACATATAACAGAGGCTCCAGTGCCCGACACAGCACCAATAATCGACATTTTCAATCATCGATATCAAACTTTCGTGAGACATATTTTAACCTTTTGAACGCCACAGACGGCAATTGACGTCAACGCAAAATCATGACAACGACGCCAAAGACGACATTTGACGTCGATCATTTTTTGATGAAAATCGACTGAAAACCACTTTCAGGTTGGCATTATTTATTCATAAAACTAAATTTTACCCCCGTGGTGTCAGTGGCACGGCAAATGGCGCCGTTTGGCGTTCAAAAGGTTCAACTGTTTAGACGACAACGGTTTCACTGACTTGAATTTTTAGTCGCTATTGGCGACAGGTTTCGGGCCCTTCGGGGGTCCTTCCTCAGGCTCGAGTGCTCGCAGCGACTGTAACTGGTGCACTGATCACTAAAAACTACTAAAAATTCAAGTGAGTGAAACCGTCATCCGTCTATACATTTTCAATCATAATGTCATAACAATAAAGTTGACAGCAAGGTGTCGAATATTGGGGTCTTAACATGTCGATTATTGGGGTGTTTACATAGTGATATAGCACATTAAATAGTGATTTGAATCATGTATGTTAAATCTGCAACATTGGGGCAAAGTTGACACCCTAATCGGAACCTAGACGCGGGCTATTTTAGCCCTAAGGGGTAAGTTTTAAGAAAACCATTCGGAGGCAAAAAATATGAAATGGTAAACAATTAATAACAAACCATATAATTATTGTTTGTCTTTCCCATCACGGAACAATGGTGTTCCGGACCTTTGGGAGGCGTGCGCGGAGCCGAAGCCAACACGTAGAGGCCCTTTTGACACTTTAATGAAATGTAAGGGGTACACCGAGCGGATGCTGCCCTTACCCGTGTCATGGGACGCACGCAGAGGCAGCACCCGCCAGGGTGTAAGGGCTATTGAGAGTTGATGAAATCTAAAATGAACTAGGTTATTGGGTGAAAGCGATGGACTAGTACTGAGCTATGGGGTAAAAAACCGGACGCCTGCCTAATAAAACGGTATGCAATTTTATTTCCGGCAGACGGTGACTCGCCCTCACAAGATGGGCCCCCACAAAAAAGCGACATCTAGGATGGCTCAAGGGCAACACCGGTGTGAGTGGCTCAGGGGTGTCGAGAGGTGTGCGCCGCTTTCTACCCAGTGGCTGTTAACAGCCACTGTGCCAACTCGCGTCTTATGCATATTTCACTTCCACCCCTGGAGCTTATAGCTCTAACGACTCTACTCTGGCCGGCCGGCTAAGGCAAGCCAGAGGCAGAGAATTATTGTTTATTATTATTGAATCAAGGGTTAAAAAAAAAGATTCTTTATAAGTGGGCAATGTTACCCCTCAGGGCTATAATTATCCGCGTTTAAGGTACTTATGATAATTCAGATGTATCCAACCTCTCAAATGTATTGTATTATTGTATATGTATTTTTGGTAACTAACATAAGCGGCTTAGTAACAGCAAAGATTGATAGATTTTATAAGGTTGTAAAAGTCTAAAAAACATGCTTAATTTTATTTTCAGTAATAGAAAATATTTATTGCCATATTAAGCAAATAAATATAAATATTGTATAAAACTTATAAACTAAAAGTAACTAAATTATAGTAAGTATCCTAAAACTTGAAGATTTCTTCTAGAATGATAATAATATTAAAAAAACCTAATTTTGTAACGAATTTTGGAGCAAAGTAGGCAGATATTTAATGTTTCTACTGGCTTGCACGGAAGACGTCACGTTCCAAAAAAATCCAATGGAGATATTAGTAAACAACACTAAACAACGTGAAATTAGTTTATATAAATGTTCGGGGTAGACAAATAAATGGAAACTACCCGTTTTTGTTTAATCAAATTTAATGTTTATTGTCTACGGCAGGGGTCGGCAACCAGCGGCCCGCGAGAGTGACTATATTGTATGTAATATTGACAAAGGACAATGTGTGATAAAGTCATAAATATTAACAAAGTGCGGCTCGCGTCCACTTCGTTAACTGATATGTGGCCCTTGGCTGCTAAAAGGTTGCCGACCGCTGGTCTACGGCATTTTTGATGAATTTATATTGCGGTAACCAGTTAATATCATTAAATATGCGTAAAAAAACATGAGAGTTTAAAGTGTTAAAAAAAGGCACAATTTTCGGCACCTCAAAACTTGACGCCCTACAGCGCCATCTACTCTCAAACTCGTGCACGATTTTTTAATTCTACACATCTTATAAAATCAATGGATCTTTGGTAACAGTATTGAATTACACGCATTTACTTAGTATTATACGATAATAGACCCTAAGTCTTCGCAGTAACGACCAAAACCAAAACAGTATTACGTTCCACGACCATTTTAGAAGTATCACTAGATTAAAATAGGTAAGTTTTATTTAATCTACTTATTATTTCTATTTCATACAGGTAAAAACATTACCAGTGACAATTAAAAAAAAACTGTATATTTTGACTACTTTTCGCTAATTTGTAATTTTTTTATATGTATCGTCTTTTACTGCAAATATTCAAATTGATGTATTATCTACCACTTGTACCATCCCACTAACCCGGGGTTAACCGGTTAAACCGTTAAGACATTGTCAAATTGTACTGGTAACCATGGTAACTCCAGGTTTAACCGGTTAACCCCGGGTTAGTGAATCATGCAAGTGGCGCTAAATTGGTTAATGCGAAAAAGAAACTTATTAACATAAAAATATTAAGTTATAAAAAACAACAGTCATGAAATAAGTAATTCAAATTCGATGTATTCTTTAAATACAGTAACATATACAAAACTACCATTATTTAGCTTTTCTATACTGTAATTTTATTATTGAGATTATATTAAGACTTATTTTTAACAAGTGACAAGTATTCAACATGAAATAAAACCAAGTTTTTTTATAACAAACTTTATGGTCCAAAATCTAACATACCGGGTGTGGCCTGTAACACGAGCAAATAATTAAAACGTAGATTGTACTCCTCAAACGGTGCCACTTTTGTTCAACAACTTTTAAAAATTATGAAGTATTTAAACTCCTTATTTTTCAATCAAAATAAATATTATCTTCAATGGACGCCATCGCCACGCCATTATCATTGTGACTGACGTTGTTTGTCATGTCTTAAACATAACAAAATTCGCAATACATTGCGTCTTAGAATAAAATTTAAAGTGTATTAAAAATCAAACTACAAGTTATTTTTAAAAGTCGCTGAACAAATGTTGGTCACGGTCAGTATGAGGAGTACAGCTTACGGTTTAATTTTTTGCTCATATTACAGGCCACACCCGGTATAGGTGTTGAACCTTTTTACCACGTGGTATATCATATCACGATTGTATTACCTAACTCTAAATGAGCGACGGATCTTACTGTACATAAAATAATTTTAGAAATGATTTTAGCTAAGTTTAAACCTGTATATATTTATGAGCCATTTTAGTTATAAGTTGTCGCATGGAATGATCAAACTATGTACCTATTTATGAGTTTATAGAATTTGTTTCATGAAAATCTATTTCTTAACCTTTTGACCGCAAAAGACGTCAAATGACGCGCGCGGCTACAGCCCAATATCAACCTTCGTGCATTGTGAAAAGGCTCATAACGGCGCGCCGCGCACGATACGCGCGACTACATCCTAAAACTAAATATAAATATAAAATAAACTAAAATAGTAATTCAAGGCCAAAAAAAGTAAGACAATGTTGCCACTGCAATACATTGTTTGTGAAATAGTAAATTCCTTTTTATAAATAAACACGTTAAGATAACTTATTTCTTTATTTATTTTAAACTAACTCATGATTTATTCACTTTCGCTTAACTTAAATATACCATAATCTTGATTTGCCCGGAATTACTTATTGGACTTATTTATTGGTAATTTTACTCCTACGATTTAAAAAATTACTTTTATGTACTTATTTTTACATAAATACAGCTTGCCAAAAAAAGAATAGTAATTAAAAAGTGGCAACAGTGTAGTGTCGTCCCTTTCAAACCAATTTATATAAGAAAACGGGACGACACTACAGTGTTGCCACTTTTGTTTTTCTACTCTTTTTTTGCCAAGTTGTACAAGACGCGCTAGTAAAAAGTGGCAACATTGTCTTACTTTTTTTGGTCTTGAATTTTTAATCAAGGTATAATATAGACATTCCGACGAGGTTCACGATGGCGTGTCGCGCACGATAGGCGTGACATTCAAAGGGTAAAAGCGTTTTCAGGCTTTCCGACCCTATATATCCGATATAATATCGATCCTATATATCGAAAGGAAGTAACATGTAAGATATATGCGTTTTCTGTATTTATTTATGCATATATAATTATTCCTAAAATACGATAGATAACGCAAAAAAGGCGGACTTAATGCCAACGGCACCTTCATGCAGCTGTTTGGTCATTGCCACCTTCCGACATGCGATATCGGAAAGGCGCTTCCGATAATATTAGCCATGTCGGAGCCCCCGTCCACCGATAATTTTTATGTGTAGGCATAGTTTGTTGTAGTGTGCGTGACCGTTAAAGCAGGCGCCCGTTCCGCGGTCGACTACGCGGATGTAGGATCCTACATCCGATATCGCATCGGACAGTGTGAAAACGCTCTTAAACCTTTATAAGGCAGAGGGAATATATTTCCCACCTGATTTAGAACTTTATTTCAAAGTGATAGAGTTCAATTTTGCATAATTCCTGACACCCGTATGCCTTATAAAGGGTTAAGTGTATAAATCCAAGCAATATAATGCCTGTATTTATGTAATAGAATAAGTGACGCCTGTTTAGACGTGCCTTACGTCTATTGACTGAATTTCACACACCACAAACTGAAAAGATTACAAAATTGTCCAAATAAAATAAAACACTGCTGAAAAGTTACCTGTTAAAAATAACCTATCATTCGTGAAGTATGTACAGTCGCCTTGAGATATATCGGAGCGGCCAAGGTGTTCACAATATCTGAACACGCACTCTTAACGCACTGACAATAGAGGCGTGTTCAGATATTTGTGAGCACCTTGGCCGCTCCGATATATCTGATGGCGACTATACCTAGTGCATAATTGAATTCCATCGTATTTTCTCGGAAACGTTCGTATTTGTCATGCTGCTTCAGTCAACCTGAGTACTTTTTGTACCGAGACTGACTGAAATAGTAAGACACGTTCGTACGTTTCCGTGAATATACGATGGAAAATAATTATGCACTACAACTGTATATGGATAACCCACAACAAGCTAATTTTGAAAGTAGAGGTGTTTGATATTTACCTAAATTTTACTTTTCTGTGCACAGTACTGAAAAAATGTTTTTTTTTTTGGTTATTTTACAAACACGTCAAAATATATAAAATTATTTAAATAATATTAGAGCTGTATTACATGCTACAATGGTGGCTAAAAAATAAGTGCATTCCCGTTGTCAGGGAGGTTTTGGGATTATACTGAGTAACTTTTACTATGAACCAACCCCCAAAACGCGAAAAAAAAATGGACCAGCAAAAATGTATGAAACAGCCCAATTCTTTTTCGCGTTTTCGGGGTTGGTCCCATAGTAGTAGGAATGCAGTTATTTTATAACCACCCTGTATAGCCGTTTCGAGGGTAACTTGACCATAAAAGGTACTGCCTCGTTATTTATGTAACAAAAACAGTGCACTTAATTATGACAAATACTTTGCCCGCATGGCAAAGTTACCCTCATTGTATCAATGGGCAATGTTGCCCAGGTATTATAGAATAGACATATGTAATACTCTGCATTTGAAATGGATAACATTTTGTACAAGTACTTTTGTAAATAAACAGTATTTTAATACAAGAGTTGTTTTCTTTTAACCGTTTGACCGCCGAAGACGTCATATGACGCGCGCGGCTTCAGCCCAATAGCAGATGGCCTACCGCGAACCACGTTCGACGTTTTTCCTCTCTGTCTCACTTGTAAATTCGTACGTAAGTGTGACAGGGAGGCAACTCGTCGAACGTGGTTCGCGGTAGGCCCTCAGGCGTGGTTCACTCCGCGATTTCGTTGCGTCGCAACAGGTACATCCGTCCCACACCGAATTTGGTGGCTATCCATAAGCCGCGCGTGGCGCTGTCGCCACCTAGCGGCCATATCTGTGCTGATTGTAACAGACGCGTTTTGTTAGAGATTGAGTCTTCTGTACCTAGTACTATTATTTATTCTGTGCTTGTGTTTAGAATAGTAAAAATTATAAATTGTCATGATGATCGTGTCGCAGGTTACAAGCGATGGGCGTGGTGGTACACGGGCACCCCCAGTCCCCAGTAGTACCCATGCTGATATACTCGTCCAGCAAGATCATACGACCGCTAGGTGGCGATTAGGACAGATATCTGTCCTAAATACATCTGTCGCGGAGCTAACCGATTTAATATCAAATGTAATATTCATATACATATTTATAGCGACATAAGAACACACAATAATTATAGTATGATAGTAACCCGAGAAAGCAAGCTTGCCTATTAATTATTATCTTACTAGTCTCTACTACAACCATTGCATCATCTCTCTCTCTCTCTTACTGATAACCAGATACACACTCTGGTGACGGAGGACATGTACTTTCTCAGTCCTCCTCGGGTAACCTCTCTTGGTCTTGCCTGACACTCTGCCTCGGCCTGGCAAGACCCATACATACTATGAGCATGGTGGCGGGAACCTCTTGTTCCCTGACGGGCCTCCAACCATCCCCAAATAGCTCGCCTCTTCCTCCATAGACACACCATGCTCCTCTATAGGTTACCCTCTCATTACTCTCAGTCATGGCTTCGGGCCTTACGCTAAGCTTGACGCCAGCTGCCTGACAGCCCTATACATGATGCCTCTGGCCAGATACTTTAGGCCAGGAACTAAACTGTACATAAGTCTTATGAAAGCTTGCCATCCCAACATTACCGTCACACCAGCGATAATGACTATTAAAGGGGAAACTCACCAAGAGTAGCTGGCTCTGTACACTGCTCATACCATAAGCAGTCTGCACCTGTTTCCATCAGGTCTCCTTGCCTCTCCTATAAGTATTACCTTTTCTTTTCCTCACTTATTCTTCTCGCGCCGCCGTTACGACTCGATATTCAACTATTTCTTTTTCAGCTCAGTGTTACCAGGATGTAAAAAGCGAATGACAGTTACCTGTATTATTGGTCCGTATCGCGCATCATCGCGACACTCGCCACGGCAAAGAAAATGTTACAAGACGGTTAACAGGTGACGCGTCCATTCCGCTATCTTCTCTCTGGCTTTAATGGCAGCGTCTCTCTTCTCATTTCTACTAGGACTTTCGATTACTGAACCTTCAACAAAGTCTGTCGGAGTAGGGCAAGTTTCTTCTACAGGAGTCAGTGGATTTTCTTGTAATGGTAATGATTCATCGCTAGGAACGGTTTCTGGATTATTGTTATCAATTATCTGATCCGGAGGTATATCCGGGGTACTTGTGTCCGTTACAGGCACTTGAGGCATTTCATCAACATTACTGGAGTCTAAAGTATCTTCCACTCTTACTACTTTATTTTCTTCCTGATTGACCATTTCAGGCAGTTCTTTATTTGGTATACATGTTTCTTCAACATCGTCTACTTCTAACGGGTACAGGTGGCCAAGAGATCGTGTGAATTCCGTATCATTAACTTTGACTCTAGCAACTCTTACAACACCATCTTGGCCCTTAATCAGAGAGACAATTTTTCCCACTTTCCAATTTGTCCTATTCTTGGAGTCATCTCTGATTTGAACTATATCTCCTATTTCAGGTACCTTTTTAGATTTAATTCTTGGTTGTTTGTGTGTGTGGAAGGATCTCTCTCTAAGACTTGGCAGATATTGGTTAATGAACATTCTTTTATATTCTTCAAGAATCATTTGACCTCTTCTCCAACTTTGCACTAGGTCAACCTTTGTATTTGTCAGTTGTTGATTTGTCTGTAAATCTGTGTTTAAATCTAAGCACTGTCCAAGGGTCAAGAAGTCGGCTGGCTTCAGTACTTCTTCTGGCTCTGCACCTACTGCAGTCAACGGTCTAGTGTTAAGCACCGATTCCACCTCTTTAAGGACCGTTGTCATCTGGTTCTCAGTCAACAGATGTTTGTCCAACGTGCGTTTCAAGCAGTGCTTAACTAAGGCTACTAGTCGTTCATAAAAGCCTCCCTGCCAAGGTGCCAGCTGAGCTATAAATTTCCATTTAATACCTTTATTCATACAGTACTCTGACGACAGGACTTCACTGGTCAGTTTGAATTGGAGTGCGTTATCAGAGATTATGGTGTCCGGTATGCCCCTAATAGCTGTGAATCTCCTAATGGCTAGTAAGCACTCCTTCGCTGATAAGTCTTTAACTAATTCTAGATGCAAAGCTCGTACTGCTAAACATGTTAATAGACATATCCACCTTTTTTCTTTTCCTTTATCTGTATCTACTAGGACAGGTCCTAGATAGTCTAAGCCGGTAAAATGGAAAGGTGAGCTATAATTTACTCTTGCACTTGGTAGCTCTGGTGCTGGTGGTAACTGAAAAGGGCCTCCACCATACTTCACGCATTGTGGGCACCTTCTAATAACTTTCTGAACTTGAGCACGTCCCTGGGGAATCCAATATTTTTCTCTTATAATACTCAAGGTGTGGGGCACACCTACATGATAATTTTCTTCATGTGTCCTTTTAATAATCTGGGTTGCCAAAGGGGATTGTTTTGGGATCACTATTGGATACTTCTTATCATATGGCAAATTTGCTTTCCCAAAACGTCCTTTGCTCCTCAATACTCCATCTACGTCGCGGAATATTCCTAAATCTAACGACAGATTAGTTCTTTTTCCCATGACTTCGTTTGGAAGGTATTCTTTCTGAATCCTCTTAATGTTGTCTGTAGTGATATCATTTCCAGTTGTATTATCAATATTTGAAGGTTCCTCATTCAATTGCTCGGTGAGTTCTTGCTCTTCTGTTGTGAGGGCTAATTCTTCACTTTCATAACCCTTCGAAGTCATCTCTGGACCATCAACTATCTCTAGAGCCCTCCCAACCAAGCAAAGCTCTTTATTAGTTTGTGTGTCATTAGGCCAATGATTTTCATCTTTGGTAAGGAATTTTGGTCCATAAAACCATAACTCTTGTTTCTTTTGCCATAATTCTGGTCTAGTTGCTATATCTGCCGGGTTATTTTTTGTATCCACATATCGTAGCTCTATACCCAGGGTATGGCTGGTTTGTTTTATTTCATTAACGCGTCTTGCTACAAATGGAGGCAGTAATTTGCTTGTCTTCATCCATGCCAAGACAACTTGGCTGTCAGACCATAGATACAACCTTGAAAGTTTTATATCTATATGATCATGTATACATTTCATTAACCTGCTACCAATCAAGAAGGATAACAACTCAAGTCTTGGGATTTTCAAATCATTTTTGTCTTCTATTGGTGTGATCCTCGTCTTAGACATCAGGAAAGTGACTGCTGTTTTGTCTTCGCCTATAAGTCTCAAATATACAATCGCTGCATATGAATTCATAGACGCATCTGTAAAACCATGTAGTTCATATCGTATGATCTTTCCTGTTTGTTCGCATGTATCTCCGACGTATCTTTGAACTTCTATGTCTTTTATAGCAGCTAGGTTTTTAACTATGTTTTCCCATAACGTCTGCATATCATCAGGCAGTGTATCTTCCCATTTCAGTTTTCTTTTGCAGAGTTCCTGGAATAATAACTTTCCAGGAAGTATTAAAGGTGATGCAAAACCACAGGGGTCATATAAACGTGCTAATACTTTGAGCACTCCTTTCTTCGTGATTCCTCTTGACTCAGTGATAAAAATTTCTGGATCTATATTGAGTTGTAGGGTGTCATTCTTTATATTCCATAATAAGCCGAGAATCTTCATCTTATCTGTCCGTTTTTCTCTCTGAGTTAAAGGAATTTGCTCAATAAAGTCTTTGTCATTAGACATCCAGTCTCTAATATTCATACCTAGTTCCTGGAATACGCGGTTTGTATCCTTGTACAGTTGTAGAGCTTCCTTGTTGGAACCAGCTGACGTTACCAAATTATCCACATAACATCTGTCTGCTATTTTTGATAGTAGGGAATTTTCTGTCTTTGAAATATGATGTCTGATCGTCGCTGTCAATAAAAAAGGACTGGATATAATTCCAAATGGGACACGACAAAAACGATACTGTACTATATTGTCTTCTGTTACTTCCTTCGAGGGATCTTTCACCCAAAGAAATCTGGTAACGTCTCTATCTTCTGTTTGAAGTCCCACTTGGAGGAAAGCTCGTTCCACATCAGCTGTTATGCCTATCTTTCCTGTTCTGAAATTGAAGATTAGTCCCGTAAGATCTTCCAACATAGATGGGCCACCATACAGACATTCGTTAAGGCTCTTTTCATTCTTAATTTTTGATGACGCGTCATACACTATACGCCCTCTCTTTCCCTTTTGATTTACAATATGATGAGGCAAGAAATGAACTGGATGTGTCAGTTCGTGAAAAGGTGAAGGCTGGACTATCTCAATCACCTTAGCTTCTAACTGTTCTTTTAGGATTTCTTTATAGTTGTCGAGAGTTTCTTCATCAGAACGTTTTAATAAGCTTTTCAACCTTCCAAGAGCGAGTCCGTAATTTGTGGGCAATTCCGGAGGGTATTGTATCCACGGCCACTTAACTTGATATCTTCCTTCCTGGTACTTGACATTTTCGTTAAAATGGTGAACTGCTTCTTCTTCCTTTGTTGTCTTCGGTGAGTCCGTGATGCCAATACTCTCAAGCGCCCATAAGAACTTAACATCAATATTACGGAGGGGAAGATCTGGCTCGGAGAAATATGGACAGTTAGAATCATGACAACTACAATATGTCACGACTGACAACACATCTTCATTTTTATTATTGAAAGCCCTGTCGAAGCCTCCAGTGGCCCATTTTATAAAGCTACAAGTTACAATTTACAAGCGGAAGTCTCGTTCTAAAACATAGGGTTAGAAAGAGACTTCCGCTTGTAAATTGTAACTTGTAGCTTTATAAAATGGGCCACAGTCAGCCAACCAAAATCTGAGTCGATCAGATATAAGTCTTCTTTTATTTTTATAAGGTCTTTTCTGAGGAACGAAAAATACATGTCGTTACCGATCAACAAGTCAACTCTTTGACCGACCGATTCATCATCCGCACTTATATCTATTTTAGGATGATTAATTTTGGCAACTGGGACGTGATCTGTTATATGTGGTACAATATTTACTTTTATTTTCTTCTCAATTTGTCTCTTTGTTAGAACAGTTACCTCCGCTGATGAACTTTTAATAGTGTAAGGTTTATTAGATCCAAATGTATAGACAATTAAATCAACTTCATTGTTCTTTTTGATTTCAAGGTCTTTTGCCAATTTGTTTGAGATATATGACCTCATACTCCCACAATCCATAAGTAATCTACATGTCAGGTGTTTGTTGTGCTGGCTTGCTATCTGTGTTACTGCAGTCTGTAAAAAATTGCACACACGGTTACATACATTAACTGATGTTGTTTCTATCATAGGAACAGGTTCTATATCTATTTTACCTTTCATAGTTTTCTGCGGGCACAAAGCTCTATTGTGTAATTTATTACAGTGATGACACTTCCTTTTACTGAAGCATTTAGAGGCTCTATGGCCATTCTTGAAACATAAGAAGCACCTTTGTTGCAGTCTACTTATCCTTTCTTTGATTGTTTTATATTCATTACAATCATCATTGTAATGTCCCGCTTTGCCACAGAAAATGCATGAAATTTTTGGACGTTTAGACTTAAATGTGTTAGTTCTGTCAAACAGCCTCTTGCGTTTTGCTGGTCTTTCTCTTGTAACTTTAAGTAGGGTTGATGTAGATCCTGACGTTGAAGTTTGTAGCGTTTGTGGTGTTTGTATATTTATTCTTTCCATGGCCGTTATGACCTTATCTAGTGCTTTCTTTATGTTGTCTGTACTTTCTTCTTCCGAAATTAAAATTTTAACCTGATACAATACCGTTTCTGGAAACTTATCTAATATAATCCCTCGCAAATAGCTTGCTTCGGTGTTTTCTCCGTATGCAGATAATACCCGTAGGTGAGTATCTATGTTATTTAATATTTTTCGGCACTCAGTAGTAGATTGGGCTCGTTCCAGATTTAATAAGGCTTTGTTGTGAGCATCTATTACGTTATTTTTCTTCCCAAACCTATTTTTAAGAATTAAAGTTGCGACCTCATAATTCTGGTTAGTCGTCTCCAAGCCTTCAATTGCTTGGAGTGCCGGACCCTCTAAAGAACCTACTAAATATGATAACTTCTCCACGTCCGCTATATTTTTATTCTCTACGTTGGCCACGAATCTGTCCCAAAACGAGTTCCATTTCAAAATATCGCCATTGAATTTGATCAAGTCTAATTTGGGTAGTTTAGTTTTATTTTGGGTGTTGTTCTCTTCGGAATAAATTTTGAGCACTATTTCCATCTTCGTTATAGCGTCCTCTGCTTGAATTTGTAGTTCGTCACATTCTTGATAAAATTCTTTCTGTGGGTTCGTCACGTGATTTATGTATTTGTCCAATTGGATTTGAAATTGAGTTAATTTACTCTTTAGATCGATCTTATTTACAACTAATTCTTGTTGTTGTACTCCTACTCCTGTTTCGACTTTGTTCAGTAAATCTACCGTTATTTTTACAGTTTCTTTCAGTCTTTCTACGCGGGAGCGCAACGCTGTAGAAAGAATTTCTTCCATCTTGCTACCTGTAATTTCCACTACGCTATACTTTTTGCGATATCGTAAATCATAAGAGTATTTTAAGAAACGCCGAAACATAACAAAGTCACGCAAAATTATGATTGCAATAATTATGATTCTACTCGAAAACAAATGGCGGATTTGTTTGTTTGCAAGCAATTACAATGGCGTACGCCGGTAAGGCTTAGTTGATTCTTTCATTGATTCGAACGGCATCTCTTACTACTTAATTTCTATTGATATAATTATCAAACTTTTACCTCAACAGTCGTATCCTCTTCAGCATTCACTTTCTTTTAAATTAATAACTTATAAAAACACAAATCTCACGCCATTATGCACTTGCTAAATATTTTCCAAACACGACAAGACAAGACAAACTTTTTATTCTTTTTCGCAACAACTTCAATACGCACAGTGGCATCTAGGTATTTGGCCACAGACGGAAATGTCGTCGGACCAAAACCAACTTATTAAATAATTAACGTAGACGCAAAACATAATAATAATAAAACAAAAACACGCTAATAAAACCACAATATCGTTTAAATTCTTTATTAAGTATACACAGTATTCATAAAAAATGTTAACTTATAAAAATCTTCGTTCAAATGAACAATCGAATAAAATCGATTCCCGAACGTAACAACTTAAAACATATCGCTGTCTCACTCTGACTACAGCGACGGCTATATTTTCGTCTCTCAACATCTTAATCATGTTGAGTACATAAATCGAATGAATCGATGACGCACATAAATCAATTAAATCGATAAAGACCGGAATAAATTTAAATGCGAAATAAATAAATAGAGGTTGAATGTTTATTTCAGGTATAAACAGTAAATTATTTTTATTGCCATAATATAATAACCATGCCAATATTCGGCTTCAGCAGTTGCACTGTTCATGCAACAAAATTCTGGACTCTAATTCCATATGCAATGGTTACCAATCTCATGCTCTCACAATACTCTACAGAGAGACTACCCAACCGAAAAAAAATGTATCTATATACATTTCGGCTTGTCAATAAATAATTAATCATTAGAGCCTGTTCAGAAATAGAAGAGCTGCGGAATGCATTGGGCCCCATACACTCCACAACTCCTCCACCCCGCACAGACTTCAGCTCTTTTCTTTCATCTGCTTGTGATGGATTTCAATTCTTTAGCATCTCCACCAAATTATGTCGCGGAGCTAACCGATTTAATATCAAATGTAATATTCATATACATATTTATAGCGACATAAGAACACACAATAATTATAGTATGATAGTAACCCGAGAAAGCAAGCTTGCCTATTAATTATTATCTTACTAGTCTCTACTACAACCATTGCATCATCTCACTCTCTCTCTTACTGATAACCAGATACACACTCTGGTGACGGAGGACATGTACTTTCTCAGTCCTCCTCGGGTAACCTCTCTTGGTCTTGCCTGACACTCTGCCTCGGCCTGGCAAGACCCATACATACTATGAGCATGGTGGCGGGAACCTCTTGTTCCCTGACGGGCCTCCAACCATCCCCAAATAGCTCGCCTCTTCCTCCATAGACACACCATGCTCCTCTATAGGTTACCCTCTCATTACTCTCAGTCATGGCTTCGGGCCTTACGCTAAGCTTGACGCCAGCTGCCTGACAGCCCTATACATGATGCCTCTGGCCAGATACTTTAGGCCAGGAACTAAACTGTACATAAGTCTTATGAAAGCTTGCCATCCCAACATTACCGTCACACCAGCGATAATGACTATTAAAGGGGAAACTCACCAAGAGTAGCTGGCTCCAGTGGCGTAACTAGGGGGGGGTTGGAGGGGGCACGTGCCCCGGGCGCCGTCCAAGGGGGGGGCGCCAAAATGGGCAAAAGACTACCTCCCCGCCTTGCCAAAAGGCAGCAGGGATACTTTCGTCAATCGTATTTACCACCACTGTGATATGTGAAATGCGGATGGTAATCTGGCCCACAACTCAAAAGAGGAAGCCGATCTTTTAGGTACTCTTTTTTCCTCGAACTCGACCTTGAAAGACGACGGTAGCGCCAGTGCTAATACTCTATGCCAGAAACTATCAAGCAGAGGGATATTCGGCGGGAGTTGCTAATATGCTTTCATTTTATAAGGCGAGCGGGCCGAGTGCTTCAGAGTTGTGTTCCGTGTTAGCGCGTCTTTTGCGTCAGGGGTCTCCTGTCGGGAAGTTACCATCTTATGGATTGCCCAAGAGACTACCTATGCAAATGGATCGCTAGCCCTTTGTCCGACAGGCGCATATGAGCCGTAGTAGACGGAACCTGCTCCAATAGCTGCTGCTGCATATCTGTCGGACAACAGTAGGTACTGGGGATTCCTATACAGGGTGGCTAAAAATAACTACATTTCCGTTGCTAGGGAGGTTTTGCTATTATACTGAGCAACTTTTACTACGGGACCAACCCCGAAAACGCGAAAAAAAGTTTACCTTATAAAGAAAATGGACCAGCCAAAATGTATGAAACAGCCAAATTTTTTTTTCGTGACTTAGTGGTTGGGCCCATAGTAAAAGTTGCTCATTATAATCCCTCCCTGGCAACGGGAATGCAGTTATTTTTTAGCTACCCTCTATACAGGTTGTTCTCTACCGCTCGTAGGTAAAGTACAATGAGCTGTTGTCTGAAAAATGTTTGACATGCTGCCTAACTAGGCAACTGCCAACGGTTACAGCTTGCCATCACTGCACCGCTCGCCGCAGGCAGAGTGTTTATCCTCACACCCTAGAATCTAAATGGTCGCGCTCTGTGCGGTTTAAGAGAAATTACCTTCACAGCGGGCGGCAGGAAATTCGTCGAGAAAAGGGTCCATAAGTTGAATAAGTTCCCTTTTCTCGACAGGCTACATGCTATGGTGACCTCCAAAAAAGAAGTGTATAAGTTTTAAAATGGTCGGCAACGCGCATGTAATATAACACCCCTAGAGTGTAGACGTCCATATGATGCGGTGATCGCTTACCATCAGGTGGGTCGTAAGCTTGTTAGCCACCGATGTAATAAAAACACATATAATTATTATGTATTTGTCTAAGTTAAAAGTAAACTTTAATAAGTAACAAAGTGACCCTTTCGTTAGTTCATTTCGTTTGGGAGGGGGGGCGCAAATTTGGTGCCTGCCCTGGGCGCCATATCCTCTAGCTACGCCTCTGGCTGGCTCTGTACACTGCTCATACCATAAGCAGTCTGCACCTGTTTCCATCAGGTCTCCTTGCCTCTCCTATAAGTATTACCTTTTCTTTTCCTCACTTATTCTTCTCGCGCCGCCGTTACGACTCGATATTCAACTATTTCTTTTTCAGCTCAGTGTTACCAGGATGTAAAAAGCGAATGACAGTTACCTGTATTATTGGTCCGTATCGCGCATCATCGCGACAACATCATCTATCACGGTTCATGAGATACAACCTAGTTGTAGATGGTAGGCACTGGCACGAGGAATGAAAATGCGAAGTTAAACTTAACAATGAACTTTAATTTGGTTTTCGGATACAGAGTCGAGTGAAAAGGATCGCGTCTAGCAGCGGACTGCCGCCGGCGCATGGCAATGTATAGTTCGTTTTTTTTAGCATTAGAAAGAACTTCAAAGAAGGTAAGCGATCTTGACATGTCTTAGTCTGTCATGTCAACATGTCTTAATTGAAAAACGCTTTTTAAAAATCAATAAGTACTACTTATGAGAGCAGAAGAATATAAATGATCGTATTAGATTCATATTTGTTACATATTTGCCGTAACTTATTTTTAAAATGTGTTTTTCAATTAAAAGACACGTCAAGATTGTTTACCTAATTTCTAATGCTAAAAAAAACGAGGTATAGTGCACATTACTTGCATAAAATGTGTCATACAATTTTGAACCTTAAGTATTAGAGATTAGCATCTAAATTAATATGACAAAGTTTCCTTGAAATAAAACTTAACTAGTTACATAGGTATAAGTACTTGTAGAGTAGGCGCATCGCTAACACTAGTGACAGACAGACGGACAGTGGAGTCTTAGTAATAGGGTCCCGTTTTTACCCCCGTTTTTAAAAATAGGGAATTTGTCAAAGATTACCCCAAATGAAACGAGTAGGTAATATAAATCACGTGTTTAATTTCATAATACATTGCATCGAGTGCCGCACCAGACCGCCATCCCGCTTCGAACAGTTGCATAGGTGACACCTGTCAAACAACAATAGGTTCAATCATGAATCCACCTTGCTATAGTACGGCTCTTCTCAGGTGAATTTTTCGCTTCGAACCTTAAGACGAAAAAGGAGCTGAGTTTTAAATATTTTAGGTAAATATACCCGTCTCGCTAACGGAAGCGGCACCTAAAAGTAGTGCGATATATAAGGACAAGGCGAAAAATCCTGCGTAAAAATCTCAAAAATGCAGGTTTCGTACTCCTCTGTTTCCTCCTCCAAAACTTAACCAATCGTAACCAAATTTGGAAATCTAAATGATTATGAAATTATCTGTGTCGGACCGTTTTGCTTTTTTGGCTAATTGATATCAGTTTTGAATGCCACGCCTCTCATTGCGGCATAGTCAATTAGGCCATATTTGAAGGGCTCTAGCGCCTTAAAAAACAAAAATATCAAAAAAAGCAAAACGGTCCGACACAGATATTGACAATATTAATCTGTGTTGAAAAATCATTGCTCTAGCTTCAAAAACCACGGAGGAAAACGAGGAGTACGTTTGTATGGAGAAATGACCACTCCTGTTGGCTCTTAATCTTTCAAACAAAGGCCATTGTCTCTATTATCGCAAAGCCATTTTTAACACCACACTAAGTATCAAAATAATATGAGTGCCATATCGCTTCGGGGCGGTCTATCGTCCTACACTACCAAAACTTAATATCTAGAATATCAGTGACATTAAATTTGAACCTTAATACTATGACGATACCGGTTGTTTTTCAATATGAATGTTGTACTGGCACGTGCTAACTCGGAAACCTTTGTTTGAAAGATTAAGGCTCGAAGAGAAAAATTCACCTGAGAAGAGCCGTACTATAAATTTAGCGAGGAGTAAAAGCCATAATAACAAAAAAAAGAATAATTGCAAAGAGAATAGGGGATATTACTGCAATGTTCTGCCGCCAGAGTGCAGCACTACCGCCTCTAGTAAACTCATAGAGTAACTTATACATACCGTGCCTTAAACTGTTTTTTGACAAGTTTTCACGGACTATAAAATATGACATTGATGCATCAAGGCGGTATGTTAACAAGGGCCTACCGCGAAACACTAAAATCGAAATTTAGCCTCTTCATCGCTTGAATATACAAGAGAGAGGCAGAAACCGAACTTTCGATTGTCGTGCACTAAGGCCGCTCCTATACCTACGTTTGCATTTGTTTAACATGTACGCCCAACTCGAGCGTCCATCAGGCCTTACACTTAGAATACAAAATTATTGGTCTCACCTGGTTTTGAAGTGTTGTATTAATTCCTTCAAGGTTTTCACGCGATGATCGCACTCTGTGCACTTGTAAGGCTTTTCCTTCATATGAATGCTGTAATAGGATAAAGTAGAATTTAATATTAGATTTACTATATTTACCATACATACAATCAGAGTCCTACAGTCGGAGTTATATTAAAAAGGTTCGCGATTTATAAAAACTAATTCAAATAAATACATAGAAAATTATGAATAAGGGCACTGTTGGCCTACCAGTAAGAGCGTGCGGCTTTCAATCCCGATGTTGCGAGTTCAAACCAATGAATTTTTCGGAACATATGTACAAAATGTTATTACATATTTACCAGTCACCTTTCTCCACTCCACACATTTAAATTCTCGTAATAGAATTGAAAACGAGTGGTCAATACCACTAGATTCCAAATTTCGATCGCTCGTATTTCAAAAATTAGCATTTTGCTGGTTTCCACCGATTTTCCAGTGACGAAATGAGCGATCGATATTCAAAAATCGCACCCCAGGCTCCCATGAGCCGTGGCAAAAGCCGAAGCGAAGAAGAGAAGTTTATGAACATAATTAACTTACCTCATATGTATCTTCAAACTCGCCTGCCTCTTAGTATAATAACTACACTCCGGACACTTTATTAATTTCTCCTTTACGTTACAGCTTGGGCACGGCATGGACTGTCTCTTTGGTACCGGCTTCTCCGGCTTCTTGTGTGTGAGCGAGTGAGCCTGCATTGCATCCTTCTTTAACGTTGCGTAGCCACATATGCTGCAGTGGTATAGTGCTTTCAGCTCCCGTATTTTGACGTTGTTGGGTATCTTTGATGGTGGCCTTGGTTCAGTTAAGCTGGAATTTTAAAAAGGTTACTGATGTGTGGTGAATTTTGATTATAAAATAAAACTACACTATACACATTCAGTGTCTTTTAATAGAAAAGCACATTTAAAAATTAGTCACGGCTAATATGTAACAATCATGAATCTAATACGATCATTTATATTCTTCTGCTTTCATAAGTAATAGTTACTGATTTTTTAAAAGCGTTTTTCAATTAAAAGACATGTCAAGATCGCTTACCTTCTTTCTAATGCTAAAAAACGTGCGAGTCAGAGTCGTTCAAGTGCGAGTCGGACTCGCGCACGAAGGGTTCCGTACCAAAAAGCAAAAAAAAAAAAACGCAAAAAAAAACGGTCACCCATCCAAGTACTGACCACTCCCGACGTTGCTTAACTTTGGTCAAAAATCACGTTTGTTGTATGGGAGCCCCATTTAAATCTTTATTTTATTCTGTTTTTAGTATTTGTTGTTATAGCGGCAACAGAAATACATCATCTGTGAAAATTTCAACTGTCTAGCTATCACGGTTCGTGAGATACAGCCTGGTGACAGACGGACGGACGGACGGACGGACAGCGAAGTCTTAGTAATAGGGTCCCGTTTTACCCTTTAGGTACGGAACCCTAAAAAACGAACTATAGGTACTCTGGGTTGAACGATTTCGTACTTACTTATAATTGTGGTCCAATAACGGATCAAACAGGAAAGTCTCGCTTGTTTCTACTTCCACTATCTGATCTGGAGACACTTCTTCAAGAAACAACACAGGACTTTCGGATTCCATGACGAAAATCGGTGTCACACACTTCAGATCTGCACTATTTAGTTATTGAGATTACTTAACTAAACTACTAATGTATTTAAAACAGTATTTACAATGTTTATACGCTTTATTTATTGAAAAATGCAGTGAAAATTACGATGCTAAAAAGCTAATTTTATTTACCAATTTTGACAATGACGATGACATGGGTGACACCGTGACATTGATGAAGGCCGTTCAGATACTTGAACATATGTATCACAATGGGTCTACTGCGAAACAAGAAAATTAAAATTTAGTTATCTAACCTCTCTATCACTCTTGCAAATTCGAGCGATAAAGACGCAGATAAATAAATTTCGATTTTCGCGTTTCCTGGTAGACCCTTGTTAACAAACCGCCTTGATACATCAATGTCATATTTTATTGTCTGTGAAAACATTAAAAAAAATGTAAGGTAGAGTTCAGACGGGGTGATCAAATCGACCGATTTCATCAGACAAGAAATTGGCGTCTATTTCCAAGTTAATCACCAATTTTAGATTTATGGTGATATTAGAGACCTCCAAATTGAAAAATGCCCCAAAACGAAAATACTACCGTCACTAATTGGTATTCTTGCTTCCGCACCCCATTTTATCGGTAATATCGGCCATAATCGGTGGTTGAATTCGGCGAGCCAAATTGGCGAAAAATTGACTCGTCTGCACACGCCTTAAGGCAAAGTATGTATAAGCAGGTGTGTCTCACTCCGCGATTTCGTCGCTTTGCTACAGGTAGCTAAAAGTACATCCGTTCGGCCCCAATTTTGGGGTTTGCCATAAGCCGCGCGTGGCGCTGTCGCCACCTATACTGCAAATCGTAATTAGATTCCAAAAAATGTTGCCACTGCAATAATTTGTTTGTAAAATAGTAAATCGCTTTTTATAAATAAACACGGTAAGATAATTTATTTATTGGTAATGTTACTCCTACGATTTAAAAAAGTACTTTTATTTACATATTTTACATAGAAATACAAGACGCGCTAGTAAAAAGTGGCAACATTGTCCTACTTTTTTGGAATCTAATTATGATTTTCAGTTTAGCGGCCATATCTGTGCTGATCGTAATGCCCCCTCCAGACTATGCGCGTGAATCGCGGGCGAAGCCGCGAACGCGAGAGTGGAGTCGATTTCGCTGTCTGCGAAAATCGACGCCACACTCGCGTTCGCGGCTTCGCGCCGCGATTCGCGCACGAGTGTGGAGGGGGCTTCAGATGGGTTAATTTATTTTAGGGTAACCGATGGTTAGTGGTTACCTTGGGCCTTGCTTATAATCTTGTCTGACAAGATGTTTCGGCAGGAAAATACCGTTTTTTATTAATTTTATTATAATGAGAAGAAAATAAAACAGATATTTATCATTTATTAAGTTTTACGGTGTACCTTATTTTATTATTATAAAACAAGAGTTCTATGTACGTATAAAAAATACATATAGAACTAAGCATTATTAAACTACCCTTAGGCTGATTTAGACGGCGCGCGAACTCGCATGCGATTTTATAGACCGACCGCTTAAACGAGTCCTCGCCTGCGCGGTACGGGGGCGACGGGGTAAGGCGACGTGCGGTGGCCCGCCCCCGCACGTCGCCCACGTACGGTCAGCCAAGAAAGTGGTCTACCACTTTTCGACTCTATCATCTATCTATTCTTGGCCGACTGTACCGCGCAGGCGAGGACTTATTTAAGCGGTCGGTCTATAGTTACATTGCGGACTGTTGGTTACGTCCGATTGAACCGACCGATCAATAACCGCAATGTAATAAAACTCGCATGCGAGTTCTCGCATCGTCTAAATGAGCCCTTAGGGGTCATCCATTAATTACGTCACACGAATTTCTAGGTTTTTTGACCCCTCCCCCCCCTTGTCACACTTGGTCACATTTGGCAAACCCCTCCCCCCTAGTGTGACGTCACATTTTTTCTACGAAATTGCCAAATCGAATTAAGTATTATTAATAGTTTATCAAAATATTTTTGACGATATAAATATTAGTAATTTTATAACCCAAAACTGCTTAGGGAAGAAAATTAAACGAATAAAAACGATTATCGATTAGTGAATAAAATAATTTAAATAAATTTTCGGTTACTGATGAAGTTAAAGTGAGGTCACAAAGTTTGTGTCCCCCCCTCCCCATGTCACAATATGTCACATTTTCTTGACCCCCTCCCTCCCCCTAAACGTGTGATGTAATTAATGGATGACCTCTTATGCGAGTAGAGAGAATCGTACAATGTGATTATTGCCCAGCTGGCCGTGTAACACAGCAATGTCGCTAGCATTTTTAGCACGTTTGGACCAGGCTCCTATTTCACCAACGTGACAGGTCCGACAATTGTCGACATCACTGTTGATGACGTCACAGGCCTCCATAGGCTACGGTAACCGCTTACCATCAGACGGGCGGTGTGGTTGTTCGCCACCAAAATGTTAATTAAAAAAACTGTAACTAACTGTAAGCTAATTTAATGTTTTATATTTACTTAATTATTTGTGAATTAAAATTTTTCTTTCATTAAAAAAAACTCCACTATATCGCCAGTTAATAAGTACTTATTTTGCGAAGCTAATGACAATTGTCACAAGAAATACGACAAATGTCACGAAATTCTAAGTATTTCGACACAGAACTCATTTGCTGTCAAGTATTACAGAAAGTTCTTTGAAATCTTGTGACAATTGTCATCATAAACATCGCAAGAGAAATACCTGTTTTTTGCCGATATAATAAAGTTTTTTTAAATAATACAATGATGGTGACAAACAGGAATACGGCCCACCCGATGGTAAGCGATAACCGTAGCCCATGGATGCCCGTGACGTCAGCAACAATGAGACTTGTCGAATTGTCGCAGCTGTCACGTTGGTGAAATAGGAGCCAGGTGACAGTTGGAGCGGGATATAGGCCTATACATATACACGTGCCTGTTAGGTATACTTCTAGGTTTAATTTTATAATATTATAGTTTAGTTAGTTCTTTCAAGGTCACTCACGTATTTTAAGTCGAAAAACGCTCGACATGTTTCACTCTGTACCGAGGAGTATTATCAGAAGCTTGCTTTACGTGAGCGACCTGTTCTTAATATAATTAATGTCTGTGTGTGTCTCGCGGAAGTTCTGCGAGTATTTTTAGGGTTCCGTACCCAAAGGGTAAAACGGGACCCTATTACTAAGACATCGCTGTCCGTCCGTCCGTCCGTCTGTCAGCAGGCTGTATCTCACGAACCGTGATAGCTAGACAGTTGAAATTTTCACAGATGATGTATTTCTGTTGCCGCTATAACAACAAATACTAAAAACAGAATAAAATAAAGATTTAAATGGGGCTCCCATACAACAAACGTGATTTTTGACCAAAGTTAAGCAACGTCGGGAGTGGTCAGTACTTGGATGGGTGACCGTTATTTTTTGCTTTTTTTTGTTTTTTTTTTGCTTTCTGGTACGAAACCCTTCGTGCGCGAGTCCGACTCGCACTTGCCCGGTTTTTTCTTCTTCCTCGCGTCGCGTTGTCCCGACATTTAGCCACGGCTCATGGTTTTCACGGAAGCTACTGCCATCTGACCTTCCAACTCCCTCTGGTAAGCTAGGCCTTATTTGGATTAGTCCGGTCTCCTCACGATGTTATCCTTCACCTAAAAGCGACTGGTAAATATCAAATGATATTTCGTACTCATAAGTTCTGTAAAGCTCATTGGTGCGAGCCAGGGTTTGAAACCTCCAGATTGGAAGTCGCACGCTCTTACCGCTAGACCACCAGCGCTATATAGTTTAAAATTAAATAACTCATTGCTCAATACAAACATTTTCAACTCCAACTACAATCCTCGTTACGTACAAGGAACGCTTTCTCGTCAGAAATACTCATACAGAACTTCCGCTTAGCGTGCCTGTAAAAAGTGTCCTTCCTAGAAAACTGCGTCCCGCACTTATTGCATGAATATGGTTTTATCGCACTATGACTCAACATATGCTCGTTTAAATCCGCAGACCGAACGAATTCTTTACTGCATACATTGCAGGCATATGGTTTTTGCGTATGCGTCAGCAAATGTGTTTTCAAACTATATTTCTGTTTAAATTGTTTTTGACATGTGTCACAAGTGAAACGTTTTATGTTATTATGAGTTTGTCTGTGGTCCTTCAAAGCGCCGGCGTTGGAGAAAGATTTTTCGCACATTTCGCATAAATACGGCCGTTCACCGGTATGGATTCGCGTATGCCTTTTCAATTCATACGCTTCCTTGAACTCCTTACTGCATTGTTCGCAGTAGTATGGTTTCTCGGAGTGGAATCTCCTTATATGATTTCGTAGCTTCTTCCTTGTTAGTAAATCTTTGCGGCAAATGTCGCACTGTTGTTTCTTATGTGTTTGTTGATGGTTCCTTAAGTTGTTGATTCTGTTGAATACTTTTTGGCATACGTCGCAAGTATGCTGTTGTGTGGGTTGCCTTCTTTGTGGTTTCTGCGGCGTGTTTCTTTTTTGCTCGGTTTGTTTTAGTATACCTGGAACAATAAGTACGTTAAATATATTTACTGTACTCTGGCACACCCACTTTGTCAGTAGAAAAAAAACCGGGGAAGTGCGAGTCGGACTCGCGCACGAAGGGTTCCGTACCATAATGCAAAAAAAACGGTCACCCATCCAAGTACCTACTGATCCCGCCCGACGTTGCTTAACTTCGGTCAAAAATCACGTTTGTTGTATGGGAGCCCCACTTAAATCTTTATTCTGTTTTTAGTATTTGTTGTTATAGCGGCAACAGAAATACATCATCTGTGAAAATTTCAACTGTCTAGTTATCACGGTTCGTGAGATACAGCCTGGTGACAGACGGGCGGACGGACGGACAGCAGAGTCTTAGTAATAGGGTCACGTTTTTATCCTTTGGGTACAGAACACAGAACCCTAAAATCATAGGCCGGCGCGAAGGGTTGACCTCCCACAGAAAATTTTAATTTCGCGCCCTTTTTAACCGACTTCGAAATCTCAACTGCAGAGCAAGTGCTGCCATCTACCGTTCTCGTACGTTTTCTTGTGTCGGGAAACATAGATGCTAGCACTTGGTTTGGCAAAGTACATTTTACGAGTAATGTTGCTGATTCAAGCCACAAGATGGTAGACCCTCCAACGCGCACGGCCCCTATGGTATACCTACTGACACAGAAGAAATAATAGTATTACCGCACAGAAAGGACACTTCCTACAAACCCGAAGTTTGCCAGCGATTCAGGGTCGAATCATGCTATCCCTTTTTAATATACAGCACTACCCCTTTCGGCTAATTAGGGTTGTCAAAATTCAAGTGATTATCTTATCTGTGGTCGTGCACGCACAAGGAACTCAAGTGGTGCCAACCCTAACAATTGCTCGGAGCAATGCTGGGCCGAATGGAGCCGAGTTCGACCGAAGTCAGGAGTGTCTCCCCACTGCTACTGACTTATAACATGTTATAATGATGTGTTATAATAATCGTTCATTGTACTTTTAAACTCACGTAAAATCCTAACCTAACACCCAACTTAAATAAAAAGAGTAAATAGGTAAATATGTGTATTAATAAAAAAAAAACATTTCATTTCATTCTCGCACCTCTCTGGTAGAGACTCAGCCTTAGATTGGAAAGTTACTGGTAATATATTTTTCATCACACTTGCTCGGAAAAGATGTATTTACACGTAGGGCTTGCGGGCGGGAAATTGAAATTTTCGCCCTAGGGCGGAAAAAATCTTTTCCGAGCAAGTGTGATGAAAAACACTTATTTACACGTAGGGCTTGCGGGCGGGAAATTGAAATTTTCGCCCTAGGGCGGAAAAGTGTTTTATACAGAAGTTTGTTTTTATTAATTCTCCTTTTTTTCCTTACAAGTGTGATGAAAAACATTGTGTGTGCCACGGGCGGTAAAGAAATTCCGAACTCGTGAACATTTTAAGCCCTCGCTTCGCGTCGGGCTTAAAATTGACACTCGTTCGTAATTTCTTATTTCCCGCCCTTAATACACAATGTACTAATAATATACTAGGTTTATAAGTAGTGGTTTCTAAGTTTTCTGTATGTGGCCTGTAATATGAGCAAAAAATTTTACTGTAGGCTTGTATAGGTAGGTCAACACGAATTTGAAATGAAATGTCAGTTAGGTCAAACACAAAACTTGCAGTTGAAATGTTTATGAAATAAAAAACTGCGTGCGGTTTTCAAACTTTTTATTGGGTCGCGAGCGAATATTAGGTGGGCCCTGAGGCTGAAACTACTAGGGAATCTGAGCGTTACCAAAATATTTCATGCCCCTTTTTTAAAAAGGCCAAAAGGTAACCCGAATTTGTCCGTTTTTTGACGTGATAACGTCTTGTAAATCGATGAACACCGGTAGCGTGCACGAAAAAGTGTCACGTTGTGGACAGATCGCCATGGTAACGTTGTGGACTGATCTCCATGGTAACGTTACGTAATGTAATGGTAATGTTTTCTTATGACTTTATCACGCAAAATTATCGTCCATAAACCGACTTTACAGACAACCATATTTTTAAAGCGGGTCGGAGCCCAGTCAACTTTGGGAGCCACTGCCTTACGGGACGATATTGCGAGAGATTTTCTCCTTTTCTCGTTTTTTCGCAGCTTTTTCTCGCCATATCTCTCTTGTTTCCTTTTGTTCGCGGGGACTTAAATCTCTTATAGTCTTAATTAAGCCCTTTGCTTTCTTCTCGAAGTATCTTTCCCGATCTTTTCTCCTTCTTTCCTCGAGTGCTTCTTCCGTCATTTTAGCTCGCGCCCGACGATTGCTCATTTTTTTTTCCACGCGGCGTATTTCTCTTCTTTCTTCGTCGCTTAAATTTATTCTGGGCCTGATTGGCCGTGCCATCTCTGAAAGAAATAAACACCCATAATGTTTGTTAAGAACCAATACTGTCCGCTAGAGCTGCGTTGAGCGAGGATTGGCAAAGAAATTAATTAAAAAAAACAACGGGTTGCACTCCGGGAGTGCCGGCAGAAGTGAAAACTCAATGACATTGTAACAGTTTTTCGATCAGGTCAGAGGGGCTACCGCGAAAACAGAAATTCGCAAATTGCGGGGATCTTTCTCTTTTACTCCAGTGAAGGCGTAATTAGAGTGACAGAGAAAAATGCCCGCAATTTGCGAACTTCGATTTTCGCGGTTATAGCCCAGGTCCGTCTTACGCTCTCGCGAGTTAAACGTTTTTTCCCTATCACAAAAAGTGCACAGCGCCGCTAAAGAAGTTTTCACTTCAAAAACTTTATATAGCTAAATGATAGCTCACAACTGCTTACAAGTAATGAATGATACAAGTTGAACTTATCATTGTAAATAAATTGTACACATACATTTTCAAGGTAAATGCAATGAAACATTGAGTACGCGTCATCTGATCACCGTACTAGTAAAAACTGTGTCACGGCACAGAATAAATAATAGTACTAGGTACAGAAGAATCACTCTCTAACAAAACGCGTCTGTTACGATCAGCACAGATATGGCCGCTAGGTGGCGACAGCGCCACGCGTGGCTTATGGCAAACCCCAAAATTGGGGTCGAACGGATGTACTTTTAGCTACCTGTATCAAAGCGACGAAATCGCGGAGTGAGACACGCCTGGTCACGGTGGAACAGGAATGGTGGAAAGGAAAATGATTCTATTACTATTGGTTCTTAACAAACATATCCCTCACTACGCATCCTCGCACCTGGTGGTAACGCAGCCTAAACTTCTTATATGCACGTCAAATGATCGAGTGGCCAAGAACGCGGTGTTCACAAAATTTTTATATGCAATACTTATTCCGATTTTTGTGTTCTTATAGGGCTGCCTGCCGACGAGAAATAAAAACTTATAATGGTATAAGTAACCAACTTTATTCGAAAACGCAAACCTCAAATCGCAACTCAAATATACTTGTAAATATTATTAATATTGCATGCCTTCTCTGGTAGTTGAACTATGGCACCAAAAACATTATACATTTATGTATATAGACGCATGAACACTTTATTGGTAAATTTTGTGTTTGACCCAAATGCAAACAGTGTGTATCAAACACTTTAAACTCTCGCTTTTTGTACATATTCTCGTATTTAATTACACAAACAGGTATACCGCGATATAAGTTCATTTTCAGTTTTTATTGTTTTTAGTTAGTGTGTGTGTGTGTGTGTGCGTGTGCGTGTGTGTGTGGGTGCGTACGTGCGTGCGTGTGTGTGTGGGTGCGTACGCGCGTGCGTGCGTGTGCGTGCGTGTGTGTGTGTGTGTGTGTGTGTGTGTGTGTGTGTGTGTGTGTGTGTGTGTGTGTGTGTGTGTGTGTGTGTGGCGGTCGTACAATACGTGAACATATCATAGAGATTAGAGAGCTTATAATGTGTATGGATAAAGCAGCGTATCTAACTGTACATAATTAGGCATTAGAAACCAAAAAATGTTTTTATTATTTATAAGTAAAATTCTATGTTTTTATCATCTAATCATAACCGAAAAGTCATAAATAAATAACCGAAAGTATCCGTAACCGGTTATTCGAGTTTCCAATAATTGGTTATGCAATTATGTCAAAATAATCATTTATAACCGAATGTTTCGGTTACGGTTATAACCGATTTGCATTCCCTACAAGCGATCAACAGCCCACCTGTTTCCGACTGGGCATTATTGCACTACATCTACATCTAAGATACTTACTGCAGGCAATAGCCGCAGCCGCTTTCAAATGCTCTGGCCTGAGCTCTCTCTTTGCCTCCGGATTGGAGCGTTGTCTGCTTTTGTCCTGTGGGATGGGGCGTGGTGTCCTTTTGCCCTGCGGGATGGGGCGTGGTGTCCTTTTGTCCCGTGGGATGGGGTGTGGTGTACTTCTGTCTTCCCAGAAGGGATCTGCCTCTTGTTCAACTGTCAAGCAAAATTAGTTTTGTTAAATATTAATTTTTGAGCTTTTATTGCTGACTGTACTTTACTTTCAATAGCCGGGCTAGCACATGATTGGCGCGACAGGATCTCGAGATAGACTACCCGTCCCTCTTTTATTGACATAGTTAGAAAAATACGGGAAATCTAAATAGCCAAAAGGGATAGTGCCATCAAAGAGAATAGATAGTATAGAGGGCTATTGTCAAAGTAAATTTTGTAGTCACGGTACATTTACTGCCATCTATCGACACATGATTAAAACAAAAAATAAAATTGAAAATGTATCAAATTATGTTTATGGATAAATGATTTTTAATTTTTATTGTTCCACACTGACCCATGTTCTTTCACTGATATGTGTTAAAATTGTTAAATATCAATCGGTGTCGCCAACGCCATCTAGCTGAGAATAGACCAAAGGTATATGGCGCCATCTATCCGAGAATGACTTTTTCTTGATTTCCGAGGCACGTTTTTTTCTTAGACTTTATTTATCTTATACGAAGTTACATATATCTTTGGTGCCATACATTAGAATAGAGGGCATGATGATTCGTCCCTGAATCGCTGTCAAACTTCGGTTTAGTAGGAAGTGTCCTTTCTGTGCAAAGTGTTGTGAAAAGTGCTCGAGTGGAGACCACGGACTAGCAAGCGCAGCGTAGGACATCCACCCACAAGATGGACAGACGACCTTGTTAAGGCCGCCGGAAGACGCTGGATGCGGGTCGCTTCCAACCGGTACGAATGGAGGTCCAAAGGGGAGGCCTATGTTCAGCAGTGGACGTCTTATGGCTGAGATGATGATGATGATGATGTCCTTTCTGTACTGTAGTACTATTATTTATTCTGTGGTCAAGATGAGCTTATATCAATGTACAGTAACCGGCAATAAACATTGCACATCGGAGTTTCTACTTGTAGAGCATTGTGTCTTTCTCTCTCGACGTCTCCAATTGTCTCTTTCTAAATACCGATGGGCAATGTTTATCGCCGGGTACTGTACGCGTTCTTAAAGCCAAGTTGGGGCAAAGTTATGGTCAGAGTGTAGCAACTCACCTGCCAGCATCCCCGACACTTCAGGCTCCACCACGATCTCTTCTTTCTCCTCATTTTCATATGTTCTGCCTTCCGTCTCACTCGCACCCGAGTGCGAACTGTCTTCGTATTCACGTTCCACCTTTATGTATACTTCTACGATACCACTCATATTTTTTTTGTTTTTTTTTTAAAGGTGACTTAAGTAACTGTCTTATGCCCGTATCTTGAGATATTACCAATTTTACAGGCTACTCTGGCCGGAAAAACATTTATTTCTGCAGCATTTTTTAGCTGAAGTAATGATACAAATACCATGTATGTAAACTGCAGATATTTTGCATATCCAACTGCTCAAAGCTTTATTGTTACTTTTAAGATGGTTGTGAATTATATAAACAACAATAAAACAGTAAGAAAACGCAGAATAATACGATAAAACCTCAAATATAAATTAGTGTATCAACATTAGAGCATTACTTCTCGTAAACGCTATGACACTGACAGTTCAGTGCAGGTGTGACCAGTTTTGGATTATAAAAACTACTATAGTCTGTTAAGTGATTTCCGTCAATAGAAAAACGTGGAAAATTTAAAAAATGTAAGCGCGAAGGGCTATCGTCCGATAAAATAAATTAATTATGCGCTAAAGTGATATGACAGACTATATACCAGTGGGTGGCCAGGGCTAAAACTGCGAAAATCGGAGTTCGCAAATTGCAGCTATGCGGTCTTTCTGTACCACTCTTTGGAGTGAAGCCCCCTCCACATTCGTACGGGCTTAATTAAAATAGAACGATGTCAACACTTCATAGAGAAAAACACTTTAAGACACAGAATGTATATATAGCTGGTCAAGCAAATCTTGTCAGTAAAAAAAGGCGCGAAATTCAAATTTTCTATGGGATGATATCCCTTCGCGCCTACATTTTTCAAATTTGCCGCCTTTTTTACTGACAAGATCTGCTTGACCAACTATATAAGTTATTCTATGGATGTCTATGGTTTATAATAGGCGCTACGCCGCGCTAGTGCTGCACTCTGGCGGCAGAAATAAACTTAGTCAAGCAGATCTTGTCAGTAGAAAAAGGCGGCAAATTTGAAAAATGTAGGCGCGAAGGGTGTTGGTCCTATAGAAAATTTGAATTTCGCGCCTTTTTTACTGACAAGATTTGCTTGACCAGCTATACCCCTATTGTCAATTTAGTTGTGTCGTGGAGAAGCAAATTGCAGGCATTTTTCTCTTTTACTCCTATTAAGGCGTAATTAGAGTGATAAAGAAAGAAGCTGTGACGAATGATACTTTATAGGGACCGTGCGCGTTGGACGGTCTGCCATATTGTGGCCTGAATCAGAAACATATGTGCACACGTACATTGCCAAAGCAAGTGCTACCATCTACCGTTCTTGTCGGTACGTTTCCTTGTGCATAGTAGTTTCTGCCATCTTGTGGGCTACATCGGAAGCATAAACGACACATTTACGCGTCGCGCCAAAAATCATGCTGCCCTCTATCTATAGTTCATGCACGGGGCCTATTCTTAAAGAGAATTTGAATTTTGATGCGGACTGTACCTACATCCAAATAACGAGTTGGGTAAAAATTAAATATAAACACGGAGTTTTTGTAAAATATTTTATTTGTTAACAATACTTATAACTAATAATTAAATTTAAATTAATGGATTACTGCGTCATTACGAGTAAATTCGTTATTTATTAACATTATAATAAATTTACATTTTAAGGAAGTCAAACAGTATTAATATATTTTACCTACTTACTTAGACACCAATACAAAATGATACACAAAAATATATACATACATCAATAGATAAATTGAATTTCGCGCCTTAATTAATTGAATTTAGCGGAAGCTAAGGCTTCGCCTGAATCTTATTGAGTTATTAAACGAATTAAAATAGATGCTGCCGTATTCTATAAATATACAATGTATTTACTAATGAAATAACTATATATTTAAGGGAAAAGATTGTGTCTACGCGGACATTTTGGCAGCGGCAGTTAAAGGTTCCGTCACACAGGCGCGTTTTCGGGGCCGGGCGTGAGCGCGTCGTGAGCATTTTATATGTAAAAGCGGCGCGCCCCGCCCACGCGTCTTAATGACGGAGCCTTAAGGCTAGTAGTCTTCTTAACGGTCCGCTGCTTCGCCTGAATCTTAGCTTTCACCGTCATTGATAGCTTGGTCGGGCTCTAAAACATATTGTTTACTAAGGAAATAATAATTAAAAGTAAAAGCTAGTATCTACGGTTCTACGCGGACATTTTGGCAGCGACAGCAGTCTTCTTGATGGCCAGTGCGTTCCGCTGCCATGCCAGAATCTTAAGCCCCCTCCAGACTATGTGCGTGAATCGCGGGCGAAGCCGCGAACGCGAGTGTGGAGTCGATTTCGCTGTCTGCGAAAATCGACGCCACACTTGCGTTCGCGGCTTCGCGCCGCGTTTCGCGCACGAGTGTGGAGGGGGCTTTAGCTTTTAAGGTGTTTGATAGCTTGGTCCGGCTCTAAGACATATTGTTTACTAAGGAAATAATTGAAAGTAAAAGCTAGTATTTACACGGACATTTTAGCAGCGGCAGCGGCAGCTAAGGCAGCAGCCTTCTTCATGACGGCCAACGCAGTCCGCTGCTTCGCTTGAATCTTAGCTTTCACGGTCTTTAATAGCTTGGTCCGGCTCTAAGGCATTGTTTACTAAGGAAATACATAATTGTTTAAAGTCCATTCATCGGCCATTGGTTTACAATTTTTTGCCAATCTGATGAAATTCTCCGATCGAACAGGGCCGCAAATACCAATTTGATTCCCCGATCACATCAGCAGGTGCGGACACAAAAATGCCAATTTTCAAAGTTTGTTTACGTGTGGACGCTAGATGAGATTGACTAGGGATGTAACGATACCGATACCGATACGATATATCGGCCGATATAATCGGCAGACCGATATATCGGCATCGCCGATTTCAATTCAGCCGATATTACAGTTTGAAAAGCGCGCGAAACGAATGACGCTGCTAATAATTAGAATACACTTTGTTTCCATAACAAATAACCCTCCTTTTGCGATGCCGTAGTCGGGTAAAAACTACCTAAAGTGAACTATAATTACTGATTTGGAAATACTTTTGCATTGATTGCTTGATGGTTACCTAAATTAATGTTTTCATTGATTTTGATTTGGCATTTTTTTTGTATTAGTTGTACAGTTTTTCACACTTCACAAAATCGAGTGTCTATTAATACATATGTATGTTTTATGCATAATAAGCATTTCATTCCTTATTTGTTATATCTGTTTGCTAACTACTGTGCCATTGATATCGGCATCTGTATTGGTATCGCCGATTATTTACTTCAAAAATCGGTATCGGTATCGTTTCGGCAAAATTATGTATCGTTACATCCCTAAGATTGACCAATTATCTTCCTGAACAAATCGTCCAAATCGACTGATTTCGTCAGTCCCGTCTGGATATCCCTTTAGTCGCTGCAACTATCATCTGCAAAGATGCTGTGGCCAATGATGAATTATTTAAAGTAAAAGCTAGTATCTACGCGGAGATTTTAGCAGCCGCGGCGGCAGCTAACGCGGCAGCCTTCTTCTTAACGGCCAGCGCGGTCCGCTGCTTCGCTTGAATCTTAGCTTTCTGGCTCTTGGAGAGCTTGCGTTTCTTGTTCGCTTCGTTTGTGGCTGCTGTGGACAAAGTTTTATTTGTCAGTTTCTAAACAAAATTTTCATAAGTAGGTGGATGTCGGTAGCTCAGTTTTATCAGGCTCTTGCCCATTGTGTACAGGGGCCTTATGCCCCCATTCGCACGGCAGCTTTTCCAACGCGCGTTAAAAAAGCGCTAGAATCTGCTCGCACTTCAAATTCGATTAAACGACCAAGGCTTAAAGTCGAAAATCCAACAACGCTTGATAAAAAGCGCCACCGCTGTCGTGTGAATACATACATGGCTATCCATTTGTGTCATTCAAACGCTTTTTTAACGCGCGTTGAAAAAGCTGCCGTGCGAATGAGGCCTATGACTTTACCTTGGCTAAGCGCGTGTCTGTTGGCGGCGGTGCGAGCAAGCTCGCCGAACGTGTTGGCGAGCGCGACGCCGAGCCGCGAGCAGTCGCCGCGGCCGGCCGAGTGCGCTCGGAGCGCTAGGGCTGCTAATCTGTTGAAGAGATAAGAGATGTTAATAGGAGAACTTAGTTGTTTTTTTATTTTTAATTGACACTATTTGCTTAATATGTTGATCCATCCCGACCTCAAAAGGAAAAAAACGGAACCCTTATAGCAGCGGTCGGCAACCTGGGGCTCGCGGGCCGCATGCGGCTCGTGAACCTGTCACTTGCGGCCCGAGAGCCGCCTTGGCTATTTTGTATGTAATAGTGACAATGTCTCATAAAGTCATTTAAATATTAACAAAGAACGGCCCGCGTCACCTCCGTTAACTACTATGTGGCCCTTGGCTGCTAAAAGATTGCCGACCGCTGCCTTACAGGATCACTCACCGTGCGTCTGTCTGTCTGTCTGTCCGACCAATCCCTCCCCCTCCCCCTTTATCTCTGGATCTATAATTTTACACGTAAGACTGTAACGGATTGGTACCCAAGAGGCTGTACACGGAGCCAGAGGAGACCCGAACTGGAGAAGATGGCCCACGACAGACCTCAATGGAAAGAGCTAGAGGAGGCCTTTGCCAAGCGGCACATGAGCTTAGAGATATACTCTAACTCAGAACAAAGGGGCTACATAGATAGGTAGATAGAACGTACCTCCCAGCGAGGTCTTGCTGCTCCGTGTCGAGGTCGCAGCTGACACTGGTGGCGTTCTTCGGCTTCGGCATCTGCGAAAGATACTACATTACGCAAGGTTATTTAGCTCTACTGAAGAATAGAAAGAGTTATGATAGAGTGCGATAGGGTGATTCCAGTCTAGTTAGATTTTGTTTTATTTTTGGTTAGCTAAAGGTCAGACAAGGGAAAGTAGTGCAAAATATTGCAGAGGCAAATATGACAGCTGAAGTACCTAGATGGCGCTGTTCGGGCAAAACATTTTTAATCAGTTATTAGAACACCTAAGCACGTCTTTTTTTGGTTTGTGTGCGTTATATAGGTATTGTACTAAATGCCGCAGGCTAATTTAGGTTTAGACTTATGATCATTTGTTTAATCTCTGTTTTAATAAATATCCAGCATTACTAAAATCTACCTAGATTTATAAAAGTTGTGTAACTATTGGTTGCACGGTCTGTAAAGCCCATAAACTGAACAATAGGGAATATACCCCGGCTACACACGTAACGATAAATCGTAGCGATAAAACTGTGCAGTCCGAACTGCGCAGTTTTATCTGCCAGGTGTATGACACATCGTTGTCGATTATTGTAACGATTTGTCATACACACGGCAGAAAAAACTGCGCAGTTCGGACTGCACAGTTTTATCGCTACGATTTATCGTTACGTGTGTAGCCGGACTCTGTGTAGAGGGCCCGTGGTCACATGGCCTACCGTGAAACACGACAGTCGAAAGTTCGGTTTCTGCCTCTCTATCACTCTTGCTTATTCGATCGATAGAGAGGCAGATTTCGATTTTCGCGTATCGCGGTAGGCCACCTGTAAACAAACTGCCTTGATGCATCAATGTCATAGTAAAAAATTGTCAAAAAAGTGTTTACTTAAGGCCTAGTATGTATGTTACTCTAGTTAGTGTTAGTGTGTTAGTTACTCTATGTTTGCAAAAACAAATTAGTGCTGCACTCTGGCGGCAGAACATTGCAGTAATACTCCCTATTGACAGCTACTTTAACTCTGGTCGAAATAAACTAGAAACGGCCATTATAAAGCCGTAAATGCGGACATTTGAAAACACTTCAGAACGACCGCTGACCATTAAACACGCCATTAAAGTTATTTCCAGAAGTCATGGTTTCTTTGAAATATACCTAAATGTAGTATTTGAAAGTTACTACAGGGGCCCACTGATTAACAGTCCGCCGCCGGACGGTATTTACAAGTCGAACGATATCCACGACGACGGATCAGACCAAGCGTCAAAATTATCTACACCAGTGGTCGACAAACTTTCTTCATGACTTTCATGAGGGGACGAAACTAAGGAAATTCAGAAATTCGCCTAGTTTCAGAGTTAGATCATCATCTTCCTCGCGTAGTCCCGGCATTTTGCCACGGCTCATGGGAGCCTGGGGTCCGATTGGCCCCAAGATTGATCCCAAGAATTGGCGTAGGCACTAGTCTTTACGAAAGCGACTGCCATCTGACCTTCCAACCCAGAGGGTAAACTAGGCCTTATTGGGATTAGTCCGGTTTCCTCACGATGTTTTCCTTCACCGAAAAGCGACTGGTAAATATCAAATGATATTTCGTACATAAGTTCCGAAAAACTCATTGTAGGTACGAGCCGGGGTTTGAACCCGCGACCTCCGGATTGAAAGTCGCACGCTCTTACCGCTAGGCCACCAGCGCTCTGTTAGTTAGGTATGTAGTTAAAAAAAAACAACAAAGCTAAACGCCTTTTTGATGGCGATGTTGCTACTATGGGACGTAGTCTATCCTTATTGATACCTAGATGTCAAAAAGTGACAAGTAACACTTTGCAAAAACTAGGTTTTACAAAAAATCCATTTTAAGTGACAAGTTTACTAATAACATTTACTTATTATGTACAAATACGTTCAAAAAATTGAAAATCCAAACCAAAAAAAATTTGTTTTGGCGAAATTGACCTAAACTCATATTACATTTCTTCCTTCTTTTGACCTCAGAAATGCGTTGTTAAAATATCTCGCATTCCTCGAGAGCACCCTGTATAGGCTCGTTGTTTTATCCACTACTCTAATTGGTACCTACTGACACTGACTGAACTTAGAACTTATCACACAGCGATAAGGTCTATATTAAGCCATAGACCGAGTTTAGAGCAATTATTTCATGCAACCGATGATGCCAAAAATGCGGGGGTGAGCGGGACGAGGTGAGCGAAGTCCCGTGCCGTGATTGGTCCGTTCAAAGACACGGACGTCACACAGACACTTTCGACTCGAACATGAAGTAAAATTACCGTATGCGTGGCAGAGGGGGTAGCGCGACTATGCTAAGTCTGGAGGATGTTTTGTCTGTATATTAAGCTATGTGAACATACCTTGTAGCCGCTCGGACACATCCCGAAGAGGTACTTCTCCAGCGTCTGTTTTAGTTCGTCTGCGAACATCAGCGGGGCGCCGGTGTTGGCCTGAAAAGAAAACAAATTAATACCTAAAGCTGTTAATAAACGCTGTTTGGGTAGACACTAAACAAGGGGTGCGAAACTCCTGAGATCGGACAAACTCGGCTCCACTCGGCTCAGCATTGCTCCGAGCAATAATTAGGGTTGGCAACTTGGCACCACTTGACTTCCTTTTGCGTGCACTACCACAGATAAGTTAATCACTTGAATTTTGACAATCCTAAATAGCCGAAAGGGATAGTGCCATATATTAGAAAGGGATAGGAAGATTCGACCCTGAACCGCTGTCAAACTTCGGTTTTGTAGGAAGTTTCCTTTCTGTACGGTAGTACTATTATTCATTCTGTGACTAAGCCCAGCATGTTTTGCTTTTGAAAATTAAACACTAGCTCGGTTTCCCATCCTCAATTCTTAATCTCCGAAACTACTTACTGAGTCTAAAATTTTGAAAAAAATACACAAAATAGTTCTTTAACTTCTTTACCAATAGATGACAGGAAAACCTAAATTAGAAATGTGCAGTCAAGCGTGAGTGGGACTTAATGTACGGAATCCGTGGAATACGAGTTGCCGTAATGTCAGTAATTTTATTTGATAACAAAAGTCACTAAACGTAAACACTATATGTATAGTTCATGTTTACAAAACAAAACCTAGAAACAGAAATAGTAAGACAAAATAAATCTAGACAGAATCAATTTTATATAATTACGATCAAAAATAAACATCTTTATTTCTCTTGGGAGAGTAATCAATAACATCGTCTAGATCCGAGGTGCTTAGGGGCAATTACGAAGTAGATTTAATTAAACTTTTATGATTTATTAAACTGCAAAACGTAATTCAAGACCAAAAAAGGAAGAAATGTTGCCTCTTTTTCTACTAGCGCGTCTTGTATTTATGTAAAAATAAGTAACTAAAAGTACTTTTTTAAATTGCAGGAGTAAAATTACTAATAAATGAATTATCTTAGCGTGATTATTTATCAAAATTAATTTACTATTTTACAAACAAATTATTGCAGTGGCAACATTGTCTTACTTTTTTTGGCCTTGAATTACGAGGTGTAGCCGTGTAGGTATATATTTTATTTGTTTACCTCGACATTTCGTCTGCATTGAGCGTATTAACAGTCACAAAACTGGTCTATGAAAATCAGTGTTGTGAATAACGCTTATTTTTAGGCTTAAACTCGAGCCCTCAAGACTCGTAAGTCTTGAAGACTCGATTTTATTTGAGAATTGTATTTATTTATATTACGCGTATGGATGTAAGAAATCGTCTTTGCCGCCTTTGAGGCGTTAAGCCTCGAGAGTCTTAAAGGTTCGAGTCTTTAAAAAGCGAAATGATACACACAATATAGTTCTTTACCAATAGATGACAGGAAAACCTATTAGAAATGTGCAGTCAAGCGTGAGTGGGACTTAATGTACGGAACCCTTGGAATGCGAGTTACCGTAATGTCAGTAACTTTATTTGATAACTAAAGTCACTAAACGTAAACACTATGTAGTTTATGTTTACAAAACAAAACCTAGAAACAGAAATAGTAAGACAAAATAAATCTAGACAGCATCAATTTTATATAATTACTATGAAAAATAAACATTTTTATTTCTCTTGGGAAAGTAAACATATATAACATCGTCTACATTCGAGGTGCTTTGGGGAAATTACGAAGTAGATTTAATTAAACTTTTACGATTTATTAAACTGCAAAACGTAATTCAAGACCAAAAAAGGAAGAAATGTTGCCACTTTTTTTACTAGCGCGTCTTGTATTTATGTAAAAATAAGTAACTAAAAGTACTTTTTTCAATTGTAGGAGTAGGAGTAAAATTACTAATAAATGAATTATCTTAGCGTGATTATTTATCAAAATTAATTTACTATTTTACAAACAAATTATTGCAGTGGCAACATTGTCTTACTTTTTTTGGCCTTGAATTACGTTTTGCAGTATAGTCATGTGTAGGTGTAGCCGTGTAGATATATTTTTATTTGTTTACCTCGACATTTCGTCTGCATTGAGCGTATTAACAGTCACAAAACTGGACTATGAAAATCAGTGTTGTGAATAACGCTTATTTTTAGGCTTAAACTTGAGCCCTCAAGACTCGTAAGTCTTGAAGACTCGACTTTATTTGAGACTTTTTTATCGTCTTTGCCGCCTATGAGTCTTAAGCCCCCTCCAGACTATGCGCGTGAATCGCGGGCGAAGCCGCGAACGTGAGTGTGGAGTCGATTTCGCTGTCTGCGAAAATCGACGCCACACTCACGTTCGCGGCTTCGCGCCGCGATTCGCGCACGAGTGTGGAGGAGGCTTTAAGTGAAAACAATCTAGTAGTAAATTTAGAAAAAATCTAAATGCATGCAATTTCACCTCCAAAAGTCAAGGTCCTCGGATGTTGTGGTCAAATATAAAGATCAACATATAGAATACGTAAATGAATTTAAATTTCTTGGCATTCAAATAGACAGTAGTAGTGTAGTCATTCAAAAAATCATTGGAACATAAATAAATAAATGCATGCTTTCTTTTCTACTAACAATAGTATATATAGTAACAGCACCAGTCATGGGACATTTAAGGGGGAATTTGGAGTATTTATGATATTTCCCGTATACATGTAAATGGTCTACCGCTTAGCGTGTTAAAAGATGAAAGTCCTATCCGTCTTTCATGTTTTAGGCGTGTTGTATCAAAGATACAGCAATTAGTTTCCACATATTTAACAAATTAAAACTATGCTTTTTTTCTCCAGTCATGGACACCAAATCTCCAGTAATGGGCCCCCGGTAATGGACGTGGATCCAGTAATGGGCCCCCTATAATGAACATTGCTCTATCAGTATTAAATATCGAAATGGGTAATAAGTTACGGCAAAAAAAACAATTTTTGGTATAAGCTTTTATCGCTGAATGTATTTTTCTTTCCACAGCCAATTATTATTGTATTAGATCCATCGAGACAATTCTAATATACCCAAACACAATTAGTTAGGGTTTATTGCAATAAAGTTCCCATGGCCACCTCCTGTCTCCATCATCAGATTAGGTCCATGTTATCATAATATTGCATTATCATCTGATTTGCATACTTAATTACGTACTTACACAAAATTCAACTGAATCGGAAATCGAAAAGTGGCTCAAATTCAGCTACCAACATTGAACCCACACTAACTAACAGGGCAAGTTAAATAAAAGTTTGGAAAAACGATATTAATTTATCCGAAGTCCGAGAATACCTCCTGATTGACATATTTCGTAACTACATTTTACTTCTGTATTGTTTAAACATGAAATTATGGCATGGCAAGCATCATTCTGTCAATTGTCCCATCATAGGAGTTACGCAGTTTTACAGCTCCTATAATGGGATTGGGCCAAATACCACTATTTTTTTAGATCTGTGGAGTCACAACATAGTGTGTTACCTTATCTCATGGTAAATGCAATTAACAAAACACATTCTAGTTTTCATCAAGTATTAATTTATTGAAATTTAATAAATTAACTCACCTCTCTTAGCGAAGTTGTTAAGAATTCGTAGTGGTATTTTTTTTCAGTGACACGACAACTTTTGGGTTGACGCCAATTTCTTAAAAAGCAACCAAATTTAATGAAACTTCAAACTGAAACAGCTCTAGTACTCTTATTTATGATAATATACAGCCAGTGTTTATAAACTACTTTTAGGTACTTATTTTAGAGGAATTATGTTTTTTTATCCCATTACTGGTTCCACGTCCATTATAGGGTTATACTACTACTATAGGGGTATACTCCAGTTTGGCGCATTTATTGTATATATGTAACGTTGCAATTGTTTATATGAATAAATACATTAATTAATAATAGGTCTTTCAGTTCCCATAAAAGTTGTATTCGGGGTGCAGTCAGTCTGTACCGGCCCTAAGGATTATCGGAATCACCCCAAGCCCCCTAAGACGCGCAAATAGCCCTCAAAATCTCAATTTTGGATTGCTGAATCATTGCAATCTGTAATCCGCGCTAAAAAAACAGCAACATGTTTTAATTCAACGCAGACGCGTTAGACATAAATATTAATAATGTGCCTGGCTCGACGCCAGCTCGTGAAATTATCGAGAGGGTTGAGATACGAGCCAATATGTTCGGATACTGGAAAGTTGTTTGGAAACATTTTCATTATGACATTTATGACCTTAACCTCTTTTATATCGATCCTGAGCGGCTACAGCGAAAACCGAAATTCGCAAATTGCGGGGATCTTTCTCTTATACTCTAACGAAGACGTAATTATAGTGACAGAGAAAAGCCCCGCAATTTGCGAACTTCGATTTTCACGGTTATAGCCCTGGCTTCCGTTGGCTCGTTGGGTGGACGACATTCGGAAGATTGTGGGTCACTTCTGGATGAGATGGTGTACAAGTGGCGTACTAGAAGAGAGGCCTATGCTCAGCAGTGGGCGATAAAAGGCTGATATGATGATGATGATATATTAATCGATCAGGGAACACAGATGACGGTAGCAAAAATAAATTTTGAGAAATCAAATCGTGCGATTGAATGGTATGTTGACAACGCGACAACATCCGCGAAAAAAAACGTCGATTTTTTTTGTCTGTGTTTCTATCGCTCTAATAAAGAAGACATATAAGGAAATTTCAATTTTTGTTTATCGCGGTATGCACTCTGATTATGGGTAGTAATGTAATTAATCAATCACGTTTTCGTTGACTGCAGAGCTTACGCCGTTCGTCGATTACGCTACTCATTCTTCTGAATATCTTGTCCTGTTGCTTTACCATGGTGTGGTAAAATAAAAGGTACCTAGAGTCCGTCTAACAAATAATCTATCTCTACAGCGACTTTGACATCGAATTTAAACTGTCGTGAGATTCGTGTCTTTTTTTCACTCACGCGACATGTTTCGCGATGTTTTGTTTAAGCTTACATGACGTGCGAGTGACTAAAAATACGCGATTAAACCGTACAATTTATTATCTTAATGACTTTGACGTGGCATAATTGCCGTATTTTCTACATATTTTTAATAGAATTTTTGTCATTGCAAATCTAAAATTGCTGAACCGATTTAGACGAAATGTGGTCTAGACAGTGGCGGATTTGCCCCAAGTAGGCCCGGGCCTAGGGCAGCAAGATATTAGGGGCGGCAAATTGTGACCAAAAATTCGCCAATGATAACAAGAAATAATTCAATATGATGGGTGCTGAGAAAGGGGCTGTTACAGGGGCGCCACTAGGTCTAGAGTTTGAGGTCCGATGGAAGGACATAGACCAAAGTTTCATCAATCATCATCATTCTATGCAGATGAAGTTGCGAGCAGAAAATAGTTCTAAGCGACGGCCGGTCTGGCCTAGTGGGTAATGATATGCCTATCATCCTATGAAGCCGACAGGCCCGGGTTCGATCCCGGTAAGGGCATTTATTTGTGTGATGATACAGATATTTGTTCATGGTTGTTTTCAAAGAATTTATATATTATATAATATTATAGCGGGCGTGGGTATAGTAATAGTCGGCACTGAAGTTAAAAGCAGTTTATTAAACGGATTACGATACAACACAGTCCACTACACATTAAAATACTAAAACTGTTACAATTGAACAAAGCTATGATCGTTCGTAGGGTCGGATACGCGCATACGTTTTTACACAAAGGCGTCGGCTACCGAACTAACTCGCGCGCAGCGCCCTCAGCGATCACGCCATACAACATGGCGGCACACACGCCCATCATAAGTTGACCCGCGGCTTAATCTGTTAAGAAGCGAGCCGGGGGTCGACCGCGATTGGTTCTCTCGGGAAGACGCTCACAAGGCGTGATATCCCTTTCTAACGCACGCGTGGGCGTGCTGTCCCTGTCACACGCTATAATATATCGTTGTCTAAGTACCCACAACACAAGCCTTCATGAGCTTACCATGGGGATTAGTCAATTCGTGTATTTTTTACATGTCTTTATAATATTAATTTCATAATTTAGTAAATAAATAAATTAAGAATTGTTGAGAAATGATGTCCCATAGTTTTTAATTCGCTGAAATAAGAGCTATGGGACATATTTTTGAGCATGAGCATGATGAGTGCAAATGGGACTGGGCCGGTCACGTCTAGCGCATGCATCCGGAGAGGTGGGCTAGCTTAGCCACCAAGTGGATACCGGTAGAGGGACGTGGCCGCGGTAGGCCCAAACGGAGATGTCGAGATGACCTGGACAGCTTCCTGAACAACTGGCCGGAGGAAATCGAGTGTCGTGGAAATTAAGGGCCGGGAGAGTCCTATGCCCAGCAGGACACTCAAATAGGCTACGAAAAAAACATGAGTGTACCTATATTTTTACACTTGATTGTACCTACGTGCTACGTGTGGCCAATTTGACCACTAAAGCAAGGCGCGAACGAAATACTTATGTCTTAATCCAATCGCAAACATGAATGGATAGTATGGATACTGTTGAATGCAGAAATTAACTCCACACCTGCGCGAGGCGATTAATTCTCGAATATCGCTGGAGCTGCCAAAAACAACACTCCGACACAGAGTCCAAAGATACACAGAGGTAGCAGAGCGGCTACCGCGAAAACCGAAATTCGCAAATTGCGGGGATCTTTCTCTTTTACTCCAACGAAGGCGTAATTAGAGTGACAGAGAAAAATCCCCGCAATTTGCGAACTTCGATTTTCGGGGTTATAGCCCTGAGCCGTCTTAAACTATGTCGGGGCCCTTGGGCACATAAGAATTTGGGGCCCTTATGGAAAGTAAAGAAAGCGAATTAAACTACCTAACATTTTTCTACTATGAGCTTCTATTTATTATTGGTAATCAATAGTTATTTGTTTTACAAGGGGGCAAAGATGTTGTTTAACTGCTCGTGCTAACAGAGGCGTAGCTAGAGGATATGGCGCCCGGGGCAGGCACCAAATTTGCGCCCCCCCCCTCCCCTCAAACGAAATGAACTAACGAAAGAGTTACTTTTTTACTTATTACTTACAGTTTACTTTTAATTGAGACAAAAAAGTGTTTTTAGTACATCGGTGGCTAACAAGCTTACGACCCACCTGATGGTCAGCGGTCACATGCGCGTTGCCGACCATTTTAAAACTTATACACTTATTTTTTGGAGATCTCCTTAGACTTAAAGGTTCAATATCGCTTGTGAGTTTGGGATCGTAGACTATTCACAGGTACATTTGGACTGATTTGAAGGGTCCAAGGTGGCATCCAGATGCTCCTGCCCAAAGGTGACAGCAGTACTCAATAAATGGGATCTGTCAACCCCAGAGTAAAGTATCGCCTCCCTTTATTGAGCACACCGAGTTTTTTTTTGGATACGAGCGCAGCCTACCCAGCAAGGTGGCTACGAAATTATTGGACGTCACTGATGGAGATCTCAACACCGAGGCTCCCAATACTCCCTGAGATGGGAAGGCTTGTGCCTTGAAAAATGAGGTTTTCTTAGCCCTAAACGCGCAAAATTGAGTCTTGGTGGGATTGAATTGGACTAGTTTGTCCCGATCCCACATCGAAACCTGACACAGGTTTTTCACGACATTCTAGTATCACAGAACGAGCGATGTTATCACGGCATGTCTTATACAGGGTGGTCCAAACCTTGACGTCCATAATTTTTTTAAATTTCTCACGCTGTGGGCTATCAGAATATGTACGTTAGCCGACGTTTCGTAGTTTTCGAATTATGATTTTTATTACTTTTAACGTTTGTTAAGAAATTCTGGGGTGATGATTTAATTTAAAAAAAAACTATTGAACTTTATTGTTTCTTTTTGTAACATAATCCTTGACCAACGGCGCAGTTGCTAAAACAACAGCATCCTCACTTGGCTGAGTTGAGCTGAGTTCAAGCTTAGATGTTGCCCTTACCTAAATAAATAAAAAATAAATAATGATAAAATAAAATACAAGCAATTTCAAGGACTTTTTGTTATTTTAGAAACTGCTAGACCCTAAGTTTTTTTAAAAGGTCAAAAAAGTGATACTTAATAGTCCTAATTTTTCAGAGTCGCCGGTCAAAGGAACTGAGGTGGAAAGCTTCCAAATTAGTAATTCATTAAAAAAGTCCTCTTTTGTTATTTCTACTATTATTTTATGGTGTCACTTCCCCATCGCTATTTCATGTTATATGTGCAAATACCACGAACATGTATTAGAAGACATAAAAGCAAAGCAAAGCTTCACCCCGGAATTTCTTAACAAAAGTTAAAAGTTAAACTCGTAAACTACGAAAAATCGGCTAATCATGGGGTATATATATTATGATAACCCACGACGACGATACTAAAAAAAATTTTTGGACGTCAAGGTTTGGACCATCCTGTATACAGGTTGGCTAAAAAATAACTGCATTTTCCTTGCCAGGGAGATTTTGGGATTACACCTACTGAGCAAGTCGCGAAAAAAAAATTTGGCTGTGTCCTACATTTTGGCTGGTCCATTTTCTATGGGAGGTATTTTGCCCATTTTGGCGCCCCCCCCCTTGGACGGCGCCCGGGGCACGTGCCCCCTCCAACCCCCCCCTAGTTACGCCTCTGCGTGCTAATATTGATACCCGAGCAAGCAAAAGATTCCAAAATTGAACCACGAGCGTAGTGAGTGGTTCGAAAAATGGAATCTTGAGCGTTGCGAGGGTTTCAAAGCACGAGGGTTAAACAAAATTTGCCCCCGAGTGAAACACAACATTTTTCACCTCACCAACCTGAAGCAACTATTAAATGTAAAATATCAAACAAAATCAAACCAAATCAAATCCAAATGAATGTTATTAAATATCTATCATCCAAAATCATCATTTAAAAGTCATTTCTACCAGCAAACATAAGAAACCAACTCAAAATTTGCATTTGATTACTTTGTCTCACATGTGAATAAAATGCAACTTTGCTATCAGTTTTTGAACTGCAAAGTAAGCCTTTCCGAGCTGGTGTGATGAAAATATACTTTACTGTCTGTCCTTCGGGGGCCCCCTGAGGATGGGGCCCTGGGCACGGGCCCCGTGTGCCCTTATAGTAAATACGGTACTGGGTAGGATAGCTCAACATTAAGCTTATTCTAACAGACCGGTACCGGAATTTCAATATTTCAATATTGCTTCTCTTCAATTCGGGTACCTATTAAAACATCGTTAAACCGGTTTACCGGGTTTCCGTAAATTCTGTATTCAAATTTATGCCCTAATTCGAGCAGTTATTTGCTATACCTCGAGTTGTAAATGTGTGCGTATCGTGCGTAAATACGGCGTAAGATTTCATGAAGTCCATTTTGACTTATTAGCGCTACTTGCACCATCCCAATCCCACTAACCCGCGGTTAACCGGTTAAACCTTTAACCTGGTGTCAAATTGTACTGGTAACCATGGTAACTCCAGGTTTATCCGGTTAACCTGAGTTAGTGGGGTGCAAATCGCGCTCAGCGATTTTATTTTAACTCTGTCTATCTTTCAACTCTGTGATCTCTGGGTTCCGTGACGTCAGTAGGTAATGGCTTGATCCTTGTACTGATAATAATAATCGTACATTTTGAACAGCTCATTTAAGTCTAGTACTTATGGGACAACAGATGTCAACGATTTTTCTAAATATTCGCACCAATACGTCCCCTTGGCTCTTATATAATAATAATAAATAATTTCAGCCTATATACGTCCCACTGTTGGGCACAGGCCTCTCATGCGCGAGAGGGCTTGGGATAGTCCCCAAGCAAGCCCAATGCGGATTGGGGACTTCACATACACTTTTGAATTTCTTCACAGATGTATACAGGCCGCGTAGCCAAATTACATTCGCTCCGTGTCGATTCGATCTCTACGTTCGCGAGCGACTGGTCGATAATGTTTATAATAACCTAGCCAAGAGGCAATCTTTTTAGTTAACGCTCAAGCTACGCGCCAAGTCGGTAAAAATTAATTTTTGTCTGTGGTTCTCGTTCAAAACCGTCAAGAAACGTCATCTGTCAGCTGTCAAGAGTGTCAAGTGAACAGCGAATCTAATTTTGGAGAAAATAATTGTTTTATCGGTAAGCAAATTAAATATTTTGGTATTTGTCTAACTTAGTTAATCACAATTTCGTGATAAAATAACTCTATATAGTGTAATATTTGAAAAGTGTGTTGTTAATTGCATATAATTTTGACCTAAAGTTTAACAATTTCAGACAGCCGTCGTCCCCGCAGCCCCAACCAAGGCGGCGGCGCAGCCAGAGCGGGCAAGAGCGGGCTCCGCGGGCTCTTCTTCCACGCTGAGAAGTCCTCGCCAAGTTGGCAGTACAGTACAGTCAAAGCTGCCGCTGCAATCTTCATGACAGTTACCAGTGCTAAGGACATGCACTGCTGGCTTACTTGACCAGAAGAGACAATACTTTAAGCGTTAGTAATGATTCAAACCGTGAAGTGAAATTGTGGACAGGTTTGCCCGAATCAGTGTAACCTCAGTGAAATCATTTACTTCATAGACTTCAAACATTTTCGAAATTAACAAAAGTCAAGCGGACATTGAATAGATGTTATGCATTAGATAAGATAAAAGCTGCCTGTGAAACCAAAACTAATAAATCATATTGTTACTTAATATTATTGTTTTATTACCTACTGTCTTTGCTTTTTGTTCATATTTAACCTTTTGTATGCTCCTGTCAAAAATTTGTAATTTATATATCAATCATAATTAAATAAAATAAAATAAATAACTTACACATACTTATATAGACAAATACATACTTGTATACATAGAGTCATGGGTGTTTACCCATGACTCAGGAACAAATATTAGTGTTCATCACACAAATAAATGCCCTTACTGGGATTCGAACCCAGGACCATCGGCTTAGCAGGCAGGGTCAATACCCACTATGCCAGACCGGTCGTTTTTTAAAGACAACTTTTAAAAATTAATGCATTTTTTTAAAGTTGAATATAGGTAAGTATATACATGGGAGCAGATCTGCTCCTAAGCATACCAAAAGTTAAGGTGGTAACCACCATAAATAAATGAAACAATGATTGGGTTAAAAAGTTAATTTATTTTATTGAAAATCTGTTAATGAAAGATGCAGCAGGTATTTTTTGCCGGCAGCATGAAATCAGTAGCCAAGCATTCTTGTTTGTACATATATTATGTACAGTGTTTTAAAACAGTAAAACAACACTCAATATATTTTTGTGGTTGTACATGTGACATAGTTTCTTCCCTTGACCCTGGCTTTGGAGCACCACAAAGTATTGGTTCATATGCCAAGGCTGCAATGAATATCCAAGTCACCTGAAACAAAATGAATGCTTAGTTTTTCAACAAACTTTGTAACATTTGGTTATAATACTTATTCTCTACCAGTCACATGACAAAAAAAACTAAATGTTTTGTGTAAGTATATGTTAAGATTATTTTTATATAGTGTGTAGGTACAGTCAGCTGCAGAGAAAAGGTACCACTGCTACATAGAAGTTTGTATGCAGGGGTGGTACCTTTTCTCTTCAGCTGACTGTACCTGTGCCTGCCAAAAGAAGTCATATACAATATGTTTCATAATATGAAAAAGTTTCAATACTATGGTTGATAATTGATATGTATGACAACAGCCCGTCTGGCCTAGTTGGTAGTGACTATAGTGACCCTGCCGGTTAAGCTGATAATCCTGAGTTTGAATCCCCGGTAAGGAAATTTGTGTAATGAGCACAGATATTTTGTACCTGAGTCATGGGTGTTGTCTATGTATTTAAGTATAGTTTGACAAAGGACTGTCTCATTTCAAACAAAGACGGAGAGAATCATACTAGCTTTGTCATATACTAGTACTAGCACCCAAAAGATAACTATGAGTATAGTTTTCCTGGTTCTTACTGACTGACAAATTGGTTTGACCATCTATATATAGTTATCTAAGTACCCTAAGTACCCACAACACAAGTCTTCTTGAGCTTACTGTACAGTCCGACAAGAAATTGTAGAAATTAAAAAGTAGCAACACTGTAGTCTCGTCCCTTTCAAATCAATTTAAGAAAATGGGATGACACTACAATATTGCTAGTTGTTAGTGACCTTGCCTATGAAGGTGATGGTTTTGCGTCCTGGGAAGGGCATTTATTTGTGTGAAGAACATTTGTTCCCGAGTCTTTATCTATATTTGTAAAGCCTTTACCTATATACCTTTGCCTTTACACATTCAATTCACTTTCCTATTGAAAAACAAGTGCTTGCCATTGTGCATATGGGTACCAAATTTAATCTACACCGTTCATCGGTTTATATTTGATGACGTAACAGGAACACATTTGTTATTTTAGCATTAATAACATATTTTATATACTTTTTAGTAGGTATAGTAGGAATAAGTTATTGACTCACTCTTACCTTTGTAGGGACGTTGTTACGTGTTGCATTTGTGGGTGCATAATCCATTTTTCCATGACACTGTCACTATAGATAGGTAGATATTCAGCGCCTCGGTCACATTGGATTCTTTGGGTGAAATGCTGCGTACGGCCCACAATCCTTTGATCGTAGCAGTCCTTTCCTAAGCAGTTTCAATAGAGGCGATTTTTCAGACGGCGCCTGCGTCTAAGCGACACTTCCGCGTTGTTCGCCGCCCACAATGATGTTGAAGTATGCTTTTTACTACAAATTCTAATTTACAAACACTATTATTCGGTATTTTCTTGTGCTTCGATAAGTTATCTGCAAGGGGATAGCTCGCGCTACGTAGCTACACCTAGGAGGCGATAACGATTTGATTTCGCTTGTCAAAAGTGTCACTTGGCTAGGCAATGTATGACAGATGGCGAATCCCGGTAACGAAAGTTTTGCGTTTCGTTACAACATTGCAACTTGGCTAACATTTTTGTATTCGTTAATATTTTTCGACAGACTCATCTACGGTACCTGTCATTCCCATACATTTTTTATCGATTCGTTAGCGATATCTTTTTTCGAAATGTGTTTTGGCTAGGCCCCGTACTCGTACAATACAATTTACATATTAAGTTAATTTTCGTAACACAAATGAATCAATTAAGTTAAGACTAATCACAGCTTTTTAACTGCGTTTAATTGCATACAATTTTTTTGCAATTCATTAAAATAATACATTGTAAATTTTTTCTGAAGTTTACTACTGTTATTTACAAAACGAAATGTCGTCATACAAGAAAAAGCCCATTGGCCACTATTTTAGTTTTACGCACGTAAAAATACTTACGATATATTGCGGTGACAAAACGAGAGGCGATGACAATTTCATATCGTGAGGGTGTTAGAAAATTGAATCTTGTATGTACACCCTTATAATACCAACCAATGAATGTACGCATGTGTGAATGACACCTTATGTTCTTTAGTCTATGTTGCTACTCTATTTGCTCCCTCTCTTTTTGGTTTCGGCTGCGTTGATGGTCGGACGCGTAAGCTTTAGCTCCCATAAATTGTATTAACATATATTATTTACTAGATAATAAAGTTCATGTGCATTGTGCGAACAGTGAGTATTCTTTCTCCACCGCCCTGCTGCTGCGGAACCTCGTATCCGCGTAATAGGTTATGGGCCCAGTCACGATTGATATATATTCACTGTTCGCCATCACGCCATCCACACGTGGGTCATCATCCTATGATCGCCGGTAAGCGCATTCATCATGGCCGAGGTGAATCAAAACCAACCTCTCAGCTACTCTAACCATTCGATCGAAAAGCTACGTGGCTCGGAAAACTACCAGACATGGAAGTACCAGATCAGGATGCTGCTGACCCTGGACGGTTTGTGGGAGACTGTGGAAGGGACGGACGTTGACCCTTCGCACGTCAAACGAGCATTGGCTCGCATCGGCCTCAGCGTTTCGACCGCGTGCCTACAACACATCAGAAAGGCGACGACCGCTAAAGAAGCGTGGGATAACCTAAAAACTGTTTTTGAAAACAAAGGTTTGTACAGGCGCGTGCTGCTATTGCGGCAGCTGCATCGTATAGAGTACAAGCAATATAACTGCATGTCCCGTTACCTGGAAGCGGTGATGTCGCTCGTTCATCAATTGGCGGATATTGACAAGAACATAGAAGATAAAGAAGTGGTGGAACTTCTCCTTAGCGGACTGCCAGACGAATACGACGCGCTGGTAAGCAACCTCGAGACTGCAAATATCGCCGACACCAACCTCACCGCTGATATGGTGAGATCTCGCCTTCTTCAAGAAGAATCGAGGAAAATGGAAGGATCTTCCTGTGTAGATGAAGCCGCCCTGTTCTCCAAGGCAAGAAACACAGTACCCAGACAACAAAAACAGGTTACTTGTCACTACTGCGGAAAATCAGGCCATATAAAAAGCAAGTGCTTCAAATATAGGAAGGACAAGGTGAAGAATCGGTCGCTTCTGGCTACCGAGTCATCGAAAGCCTTTTTTGTGAAGAAGTCATCCTTTTACCTGGACTCTGGATGCTCCAATCATCTTTGCAACGACAAGACAATCCTGAAGGACTACAAGGAGCTGCCGGGCGAAGGAAGTAAAGTGACTTTGGCCAACGATGACTCTATATCGGCTGAAGGCGTCGGGGAACTGCCAGTGGGAGGCGTCATCGATAAACTTAATAAGGTATTATATGTTCCAAACTTGACCGCTAATTTATTATCTGTTAGTAAATTGTGTGATGTAGGCTATACTGTAGTTTTTACCAAAGAGAAATGTAATATATACAATAGTTGTAAAATTCATGGCAACCCTATTACCTCAGCATTTAATAGGAATGGTTTATATGAATGGGATGGGTGTAGTCAAGGAAAAGGGACTTCGCAAGAAGTGCACTCTTCCATGTTTTTGCATAATAGGCAAGATACACAGAGTGCTAATGTAGCTGTTTCTTCTCTGCCGGTTCAACTTCTGCATTCCCGTTTAGGTCACCTCAGCTTTAAAAGCATGTGTACTCTAAGGGATGATCCTGCAACTGGTATACAATTTCAGGAAACTTCTGGTGCGAAGTGTGAGACCTGTCTGCTTGGGAAGCAAGTTGCCTTGCCGTATCCCGTGGGCGAGGCTACACGTGCACACGTACCTTTGCAACTAGTGCATAGCGATGTAGCAGGTCCTTTTCAAGAAGACAGCATTGGAGGTGCGAGGTTCATGGTTACCATGACTGATGACTACACCAGGAAGTCACACATCTTCCTCATGCGTCATAAATCCGAGGTAATTAAACATTTTATTACTTACAAGAATTTAGTAGAAAAACAATTAGGATTGCCAATTAAAACTCTTCGGACAGATTTTGGGTCTGAATATTGTAACAAAAGTTTTGCTGATTTTCTTAGAAGAGAAGGTATTGTTCATCAGAAGAGTGTTCCTTACTGCCATCAGCAGTGTGGTGTTGCTGAAAGACTGAATAGGACTCTTCTTGACAAGGCTAGATGTATGCTATATGAAGCTGGTCTCAGCAAGTGTTTTTGGGGTGAAGCAGTTATGACTGCTGCATACTTAAAGAATAGGAGTCCAACAAGTGCATTGTCGGGACGTACCCCTGAAGAGCTCTGGACAGGTTCTACACCAGACCTCAGGCATCTTCACGTCTTTGGCTGCATTGCCTATTCCTTAATACCTAAAGAAAATCGTCGCAAACTTGATCCTAGAAGCAAACCTTATATTTTTGTTGGTTACAGTGAAACGACAAAAGGCTATAGGCTTTTGGATCCGTTGAACCCTAAGAAAGTGATCTTGTCTCGAAATGTTGTGTTTTTAGAAGATAAATTTTACAACAATTTAGATAAATTAAGTTTTAACCAATCTGACAATGAGAATATATTTTATGAATTTGAATTTATTTCTAATGATAATGATAAATCTAGTCATAATAATATTGGAATTCCTAATAAAAATAATGAGAATCTAAATAAGAATAATGTAATTGAAATCCCTAGTCAATGTAATGAAAATCTAGTCTCTAGTGAAACTGATGTGGATTCAATGTCTATTCAAAGTGAGCAAATTCCAATCTGCAACCCAGGAAGTGAAAAACAAATGTGTACTCAAAAACCTAATGATTCTTCCATGGTGTTTTCAGATTCTGAGGAATTCTGTACCGGAAGCGAGAATGAGGAGCCAGGCTGCTCTACTTCGGGCTCAGGTGACTCGTCGAGCGAGTCTGTAGTGCTGTCGCCGCGACCGTCACATTCAGGGGAAGCCCTGCCCCCAGCTGATGCGCCGGCTATACATTCCTCGCGTCCCGTACGTACTACAAGGTCACAAAAACCCAAAAGGTATGCTGATTACACGTCAGACTACTCCATGGTAGCGCACGATGCTGCGTCTGTCCACAGTTTAGACATACCCTTATCGTATAAGGATGCTGTCACTGGTCCCCTTAGTGCAGAATGGTCTGCTGCAATGAAATGTGAGTTTGACTCTCTTATAGCTAATAAAGTTTGGAGATTAGTTGATAGGCCACATAATACGAACGTAATAAAGTCTAAATGGGTATATAAAATCAAAACAGATGCATCGGGTAACTTTGATAAATTTAAAGCGCGTCTTGTTGCCATGGGTTATACACAAGTCCCTGGTGTGGACTATAAAGACACATTTTCACCAGTTGTAAGACATAGTACAATGAGAATATTGTTTGCTTTAGCTTGTGAGTATGATTTAAGCATAGATCACATTGATGTGACCACAGCTTTTCTCAATGGAGACCTTGAGGAAACCATTTATATGGAGCTTCCACCAGGTTTTAATAATAACCATAAAAATAAAGTTTGTTTGTTACAAAAAGGGATCTATGGTCTTAAACAAGCTAGTAGAATTTGGAATAACAAAGTAAATAAATTACTGTGTGAAAATGGGTTTGTTCAAAGTAAACATGAACCTTGTATCTATATAAGTAAAGATAAAAATAGTTTAGTAGTAGTAGCGCTTTATGTAGACGACTTTTACATTTTCTCGAATAACGAATCCTGTAAAAATAATCTTTTTAATTTACTACAGAGTGAATTTCATTGTAAGAATTTAGGAAATTTAAAAAGTTGTCTGGGCATCAATGTTGTAAGGGAGGGAAATGTATTAAAGTTAGATCAAAGCGACTATATTATGAAAGTACTCAAGCGGTTTAATATGGAAAATTGTAAACCTGTCTCTACACCTATGTCTGTAGGTTGTAAATTTGAATCTGAAGGAGAAAATTTATGTGATGAAACTTATAATTACAGAGAACTTATTGGTTCCTTGATGTACTTAGCTGTTTGTACCAGGCCAGACATAGCATATGCTTGTAGCCATTTAAGTCAGTATAATTCAAAGTTTAATAAAAGTCATTGGCTTGCAGCAAAACGGATTTTAAGGTATTTAGCGGGAACAATTAACTATTCCTTATATTTCATAAAGAGTAGAGAATTGAATTTAATTGCATATGCTGATGCCGACTGGGCTAATGATGTAGATAGACGCTCTTATACTGGTTTTGTAATAAAGTTAGGCTCGAATTGTATACATTGGGAATCACGCAAACAGCGTTGTGTAGCACTCAGTTCTACTGAAAGTGAATTTATTTCAATTAATGATGTATGTAAAGACCTATGTTTCATCAAAAATATTTTGTTTGAAATTTTACATGTGAAACCTAACATCACTGTGTTCAATGACAATCAGAGTGCGCACAAACTTTTACTTTGTAAAGAATATTCACATAAGCGTACCAAACACATAGATGTACGGTATCATCATATAAAAGATTTGGTACATAATAATGTGTTAACTGTAAAATACTTACCAACAGAAGTAATGATAGCCGATGTACTTACCAAACCGCTGAGTCTTTATAAACATTCCAAATTTATTCAAAGCATGAATATAGAGTTAAATGAGTAGGCATGTTTGCATTATGTGCGTGTAAAATCATTATATAATCGTTTATATTGTTTACAAATGTACATGTGCAATCGTAAAAATAGCATGCATTCTTTCTTCACTCAGTCCATGTTTGTGTCTCGTGAAAGCATGTTATTATACGAATGTGTATATGGATAGAGTTAGTCTCTACTTAGGGCAAGCATTATTGTAAATGTTAACTAATATAATTGATATTATATTAAGTTCAAGCCTTTGATCAGGGATGTGCCAATACACATTGACAACATATGTTAGTTTTGTATAGTGTTCTGTGTACTTATGTTGTGTTTAAGCATGAGACATTTGGTCTTATAAGTGTGAGGGGAAGTGTTAGAAAATTGAATCTTGTATGTACACCCTTATAATACCAACCAATGAATGTACGCATGTGTGAATGACACCTTATGTTCTTTAGTCTATGTTGCTACTCTATTTGCTCCCTCTCTTTTTGGTTTCGGCTGCGTTGATGGTCGGACGCGTAAGCTTTAGCTCCCATAAATTGTATTAACATATATTATTTACTAGATAATAAAGTTCATGTGCATTGTGCGAACAGTGAGTATTCTTTCTCCACCGCCCTGCTGCTGCGGAACCTCGTATCCGCGTAATAGAGGGGGCGTTCGAAAACTAGGTATAGGTACAGTCGCCACCAGATACATCGGAGCGGCCAAGGCGCTCATAAATATCTGAGCACGCCTCTATTGTCAAGGCGCTAGAGTGTGTGTTGAGATATTTTAGAGCACCTTGGCCGCTCCGATATATCTGATGGCGAACTGTACTAAGCAAAGAAGAAGACGATACTCGTATGTAGTACCATATTTTTTGTGACAATAAATATTGGTGGGAATGGGAAACTACAAAAGACAGGGTTGAGTGGATGAAGCGAGGGGAGGCCTTTGCCCAGCAAATAAAAAAATGTTTCTTAATTCTTATTCTGAGATAGTGACCTATGATATTCAATTTCAGTACAATGCAGTGGATAGGAACCCCCTTTAAGTCAATAAGGTCACTGAACTGCGTCTGATCCAAGAGTGATCGTGATCTTTAGGCTGATTCCGTTTTATGAAACTATTATGATTTTTCTCTCGTTTTGATACGATCTTGATGATAGCCTCGGCGATTGGTGCGCATCTCACGCAGACTTTCATTGCATATCGCATGCACACATCGACGTAAGAAATGTTCGAGGTACTATCAAAACCAAAACAAATGGTTGAAATAGAATGTGCCTCCCGTAGCCTTACCACAACTGGCTATACGCTCGTACTGACATATTAGTGCGAAAGAGATATATAGAAAGTAAATTACGTTCACGATAGCGTTTATATCAATGCCAAACTGATGGTAGCCGTACTGAGCAATGTAAAAAACTCTATGGTCAAACTGACATAATATGCGTGTACGAGCGAGATTCGACCGTGCGTGTAAGACCGAAATTCTCTTTCTCTTTTACTCCAATGGCGTAATTAGAGTGACAGAGAAAGATGCTCGCGACGTGCGAACTTCGTTATTCGCAGTTATAGCCCTCTGCCATCGAGCGATTTGCCAAATCTCTCGATATAAAAAATTAAACAAAAACGTATGAGCATGTCACCTTTCGCGCGACCTTAAATATATTTATTGTTGACGTAAACTGAAGTTAATGGCTTCATTCTAATTGTGGATTATTTATATTGCAATTAACTACTTGCGGCTCTATTTATTTAAAAATTACATTGGAACATTCCAATGCATTTTTAAAATAGGTATTCACATTATCTTGTTATTTTTACCCGGCTGCTTCAAATCCTGTGAAATTGACTTCATATTTTTCCCACGGCGAAAAATTCAGGAAAAATCTGATTCAAGGTTACAGAATATCAAGGTCTCGGCCCCCAATACCATTTTGTGGCATTTGGTGTCGAGACCCTGGGGCCGTGGGGTCCAAGCGCACATATTCTTTTCAAGGAACTGTACAAAAAGCTGGTCGATACCACCGGTGACCAGAGAGCTGGCAGCTTTCTCTCGCAGCGCATCACTATTGCGATTCAGTGAGGGAATGCTGCCAGCATCTTTGGCACAATGCCGCGGAGGCCTTTTTTGGATTTATTTTAATTTAGATTAGTTTCGTTTTTAATTTTAGATAGTAATGTAGTTTAAAATTTTGTTAAATTTTTTGCGTAATCTTTTGTATTTGTAAGAATCTTATGGAAATAAATAGCTTTATATAGATAGGAGAAAATTGAGTGTAAACTACCACAAATCGGCCACTCGACATTATTACCTTTTAATGCGTCATCATTTTCATCATTTATTCAGTTCATGTGTTGGTTAATAATAGATTGGGCAACAAACTACTAAAAGTGGCCCAAAAGTCGATATTATATTAGGTCAAGAGCAAGCGACGCAGTAATCATAAAGAGTTTACTTTTACTTCTGTAGAATAGGGACATTTTCTGACTAGTTTTATTAAATTTAAATATAGTAGTGTACCCTATGATGGGCGTGGAACCAGTAATGGGACAAAAAACCACAAATCCTGTAAAATAAGTGTCTAAAAGTAGTTTATAAACACTGCATGTATATTATCATAAATAAGAGTCCTAGAGCTGTTTCAGTTTGAATTTTTATTAAATTTGGTTGTTTTTTAAGAAATTGGCGTCAACCCAAAAGTTGTCGTGTCACTGAAAAAAAATACCACTACGAATTCTTAACAACTTCGCTAAGAGAGGTGAGTTAATTTATTAAATTTTAATTAATTAATACTTGATGAAAACTAAAATGTGTTTTGTTAATTGCATTTACCATGAGATAAGGTATACAACATACTATGTTGTGAGTCCACAGATGTAAAAAAATAGTGGTATTTGGCCCAATCCCATTATAGGAGCTGTAAAACTGCATACCTCCTATAATGGGAAATTTACATAATGATGCTTGCCATGCCATCATTTCATGTTTAAACAATACAGAAGTAAAATGTAGTTACGAAATATGTCAACCAGGAGGTATGCTCGGACTTCGGATAAATTAATATCGTTTTTTAGTGTGGGTCAAATCTTGGTAGCCGAGTTTGAGCCACTTTCCCGTTTTCCGATTGAGTTGAAATTTTGTATTCGTAATTAAATATGCAAATCGGATGATAATGCAATATTATGATAACATGGACCAGATCTGATGACCTATTTCAATATTTTATACTGATAGAGTAGTGTCCATTACTGGGGGGGCCATTACTGGAGCTTTGGTGTCCATGACTGGAGAAAAATAGCATAGTTTTAATTTGTTAAGTATGTGGAAACTCATTGCCATAAAAATGGTTTACAATGGTCTAGTAAGGAGTAAGCTAGAGACTTCGTCGATCATATGGAACCCCTACGAATCGACGTATGCTTTGCTGCTTGAGAAAGTTCAGAAAGCGTTTCTAAGGTTCCTTTATAAAAAAATATTCGGATTCTATCCGTACCTGTATCCGACAAAGTATCTTCTCGGCTCCCTCGGGTACAACTCCTTGGAGGTCAGACGGAATCACCAACTTTTAGTCACGGCATGCCGAGCCTTGCGTGGTGAGTCGGACTGTCCCGAAGTTGTCTCTGGTCTCGTGCGTCTGTTTGTTCCGGACGTCCCGAGGATGGCCCTCAGACCACGACAACGCGACCTATTGGCCGTGCCGCCGGCGCGCACCGTATCGCGCAGGAACTCGCCGCTGCCCCGCGCCCTCTCACTACTCAATGCGCTCCTGGCATCGACACCTGAGTGCGACCTATTTGCTTGGCGATGGACGGCAGTGTATAGAGAATGCTTGAGATTCTGTGAGGCGATGGATGCTAGGTGCTCAACTGTTCCAATATAATTTGTCAAATGTAATGTGCTATTATTGTTGTTGTTAAAATAATTGTTGCTTTTATAAGTACTTATTGTTATTGTTTTTAGTCTAAGTTTCGTGACGCATTGGTTTAACTGTAATGTCATGTAAACATTTTTATCAATAAAATAAAATAAAATAAATAAATTGCAGTATCTTTGATACAACACGCCTGAAACATGAAAGACGGGTAGGATTTTCATCTTTCAATACGCTAAGCGGTAGACCATTCACATGTATTAGGGAAATATCACAAATACTCCAAATTCCCTCTTAAATGTCCCATGACTGGTGCTGTTACTATATAGATCTGTTAAAATTATCTAATTAATCCGGAGTCTGCGCAAAAATATGGGTATTATTACATTACGTACTTTATCTTTCTTTGGTTTATTATTTTATTTTTAATGGAACAATCTAATAATACGAACCTGTTATCTAAATACATAATTCAGTCCTACGTCAAGAACATAAAATAATTCTAAATATTGGGATATTTCTAGGTTTTTAAAAAATACCGGTTCCGAGCCCTGTTCAAAGGTACCGTTTGATAGGGTTAATATCTACTTAAATTTAATAATGAAACGTTATACCTACAATACTATACCTATACAATACTATACTCTGTATCTTTAGGTATTTCAATAAAAGTAAAAAAATCTACCCTCAAATGGCTCCTTAACCCAGTTGAGGTTAGATGAAAACATTACATGATCAAATAATGTAGGTTAAAGTTAGGTCGTTCAGTGACAGATCCAGGCGGTTTTATATTTGGTTGGTTAACCAATAAATGTTATAACTACATGAAAATATACAATTGTTGTTTACTTTTATTTAAATAGGTACCTAAAATACCTGAGCAATTCTCAAAAAGTTTGTACATTTCGATCACATCTTAGATTTCTATAATAATTGGTATGCTGGTAAAGTACATGAAGCTGAACAACTTCCACCATATTTCCCAAAATGTCCCAGAAAGTTTGTATGAAACATTCCTTTTTTGTCACCAGATTTCCTTACACGTTAGGTAACAAAAAAAGGAGTGTTTCTTTGGAATTTTCTGGGACATTTTGGGAATTGGGTACTTTCCTATACTTAAAATAAATTATTTCACACCGTGCATCAAATAAAAGCACCAGATAATTATTAGAAAAACATAGATAACAGTTATTTTTAAATACAATTTATATTTAATAAATCGGATGGAAGTATAAAAAGTAGGAGAGTTGAATGTGACGTCACTACACTACACACGTTTTCATATAAATTCCATATTAGCAAATCGTTTTGACAGTTCTAAAAAAGAAACTGATTTGACTAGTAGGAAAGTAGCCAATTATAGTGGAAGTTGTTCAGCCTTATGTACTTTACCAGCATCCAGCCCAAGCCAAAAATTACACCTGATATTATTTAGCTCTACATCCAGCTAATTTCCGACCATCCCACGTTGGACAGTGTTATTTACGAGAATATTTATATAAATCCTCAAACGTTCCGTTTATTTACGTCCATGTCATAAACATCTTTGACACGCGTAATAAAAGCTTTTTTTGTTACGCAACTATAATGTGATAATATTGTGATTCATGATTTGCGTAGGAAGATTTTTTAATAAAAGGTGTCTAATTACAGATGGCACTGTTCTGATATTGTCTTTTATAACGCTCTCAACAGAGAAAAGAAATATTTTGCGAAAAAAAAAATACTTTAAAATAATATTACTGCATTATTTAACAAAATAATATAAATGTTATCAACGTTTTTTTTTAAATTAAAATCAGTAAAATGTGCACTATTAAGTCTTAAACCGTAAAATTTAAGTAATACTAAGTATAGTATGCATGCATTTAAAAAAAAATGTTTATTTAAAAAAAAATGTTAAAAACAATCAATATATTTTCCAAATTATAGATTCGAATGAAAATATTAGTAGGTATGAAAATTCTAAAATAAATAGTAATAAAAATTTAAAAAACCTTATGATAAAATAATTAATGAAAATGTCAAAAAATACCTTAAAGGTCTGTTTTGTCTCAATCCGCTCCGTCACTTCCGCCGAATCCTTCGCCACGACATCCGCACAAATAAATACCAATAAAATCAAAGGCGGCAATCTCAAGCCCATTTTAAACGCCATCATTATTCAAAATATCACCTTTAAATATAAATTTAAACAACACTATAATTTCAGTTGTTTGAAACAAAAAAGTATTTTACGAAAATGCGAAAGCGCGGCAAAATTGCGATTGCAGTGGCTGCCTCCAGCAGACTGGCTGGAGGTGCGTTCGGAAACCGATAGACTGCAAGACGCGGGTATTTTTAGACGCATCGATGGGGCGTGATGGCGTCAATAAACGTGAACTTTGATGTTAAACGTGTTATTTATGGCGGTCTGCTGAATAATATGACTAATGCTGACTCGAGGTGTTCCTTGGTTTCATGTTGCTTTGTTAAAATATAGAACAGTTGATACTGAAACGTATGAAATAAGCTTTTTGCCAATATTTAAATTTATTGATACACATTTTTATCGGTGTCTGTTCTTTTAACAGGCACAGTGGCGGATTTGACCTAGTAGACCAGGGCCTAGGCCAGGGCGGCAAATTGTGAAAAAAAATTCGCTGATGATAACAAGAAATAACCCAAAATGTAGTCAATATGATGGGCGTTCAGAAAGGGGCGGCTACAGGGCCTGGGGCCTACGGCGGCAGACGCAAATCCGATTCTGAACAGGCAATTCTAACAAATCCAAACACAATATGGTTTTGTTGTTTTGTCACAGAGTTCCCATGGCCTCCTCCCGTGCCCATCAGACCAGCTCGATGGTACCATAATATTTCAAAATTGCCTACTCCAGAGCACACAGTCGCTGTGGCCGAAATCGGTCAGGAGAGCCTCAATATTTCATTGTCACCCAACTTATTTACATAATCAAATATGTTATGTATGTATGTGAAGTTTCAGCTCAATCGAATAATGGGAAGTGGTCTAAGCTTGCAAGATTTCCCCGTAGGTACGTATGACATACAATGCGGTTCAAATACCTACCTACAGTAAAAGCGGGCGGGGCGGCGGAAAGCGCCGAAATTTTAAAACGTAACAAATATAAGAGCCTTAGTAGAGAGTACCATTTACCATTTGTAGTTGAAACTATATAGGTCCATGGGGTCCCAGCGGCACAAGTTGTTCGCAGAAATCTCGAAGCGTCTGGTTGATGTAATTAGGGACGAAAGAGCTGGCGGCTACCTCGAACAACGTACTGTGATACAGCGAGGAAAAGCCGCCAGCATCCTTGGCACAATGCCTCAAGGGCCTATTTTAGATTTAAGCTAGGCTAGTTATAAATTTTATGAAACTACACAACGGGACTTAATCGCGTATTTAAGTTTTAAGATTTACGCGCGGCTAGAAGATGTTGATGTCAATTTGAGCCAGTCTTCTCCGAGACCACGGGGACAACGCTGTCCTCGAAACGTCGGAGGTAAATCTTAAAACTTAAATACTCGATTAAGTCCCGTTGTGTAGTTTAATAATGTTAAATAATCGTGAAAGTTTAAATCAGTGTTTAGTTATTAATTTGTTTTAGTAATATTACTGTATATATAAATAAATTTGTAGTTTGTAGTTTGTAGTTTTTTAGTACTGTTTGTAAATAAATATAATATTGTATGATTGTAGCAGATTAAGTAGAAAATAAAATGAAATTAAGGAGACAAGTGGGCAAATCGTAGCCAAGAAATCCATCCCGCTGAAATATTTGGAGCAGCCAGATCAGGGTAATTGCCTTCACCTACTTCTCCTAATGGCTCCTCTACACGATGGCCCAGCGCCGGCCACTCCAAGGGACGCATTTATGCGTTAGAGGGAGCAAGTGATATTGCTATCAGTATCACATTCTACCGTATGGCCGCGTCCTTGGAGTGGCCGGCGCTGGCCCATCGTGTAGAGGAGCCATTATAAATAAAAGACATTCATTTAAAGGTCAAAAGGAAATCACGCCAGAGCGGCTACCGCGAAAACCGAAATTCGCAAATTGCGGGGATATTTCTCTTTTACTCCAATGAAGGCGTAATTAGAGTGATAGAGAAAGATGCCCGCAATTTGCGAACTTCGATTTTCGCGGTTATAGCCCAGGTTCGATAGGGGCGGGGTAAAAAATCAACAGATCACGTTGAGAGAGAGGGATATATATACAAACAGTGTGGAAAGATAAGTCGGGCCCTGGAACTACCTTAAATCCTCAAGTTGGCTCATTTTACTTAAAGGAGACATTCCTTTATTTTTAAAAAGAAACAAAACTGCATTCAAAGATTTTCTAAAACTCGCTTGCCTCGCCCGGGACTCGAACCGACTAAAAATTCCAAAAAATAAACTCACGCCGATACAGTTGTTGTTAATGATAACATTTCTCCAAGAAACATAAGGTCTTACACTCGTCTGTCGTACAAAATATCCATAAAATCTAATATTTAGTTCTCAAGATTTTTTTAGACAAGCAAAATTGAACAAAAAAAAGAAAAACCTTTGAATACAGTTTTGTTTCTTTTTAAAACTAAAGGAATGTCTCCTTTAAGTAAAATGAGCCAGCTTAAGCATTTAAGGTAGTTTCCCTCCAGGGCCCGACTTATCTTTCCACACTGTATACTGTATACATATATACGCCGTGTTTTTTTTTATTTCCGCTAATTTCAAGGGTGCATTCCTGAGCTTAAAACAAGTAACTTTCTCAAAGACACCGATGTTCTAATTAACTCCATTTCGGAGATAATCAATATTTTTTTTTTCCTATAAGGCCTCTACAAGCGTGTACACTTGCCTTAGGGCCGGTTTACATATTGATTAGTGTTTAGAATGAGTTCTTACATTTATTAACTGGACTGCAGCTTCCACTACTCGGTTAAAGTATAATAAATATAATTATCATCACATTCATAACGAAAATAACAAGATTTACTATTGATTCAAAAATCTATAAAACAGTCTTGCCAACCCACAAATATCGATTTTTATGACTATTTTTTCCCGCCAACCGCGCTGTCACCCTGTTTGCGTTCCAAACCGCGCTAACGTCATTTATTTACCTTCGCTTTTTAACGATTCGAACGTTAATTTAACGATCGTTTGGACATCATTGACATTTTTATAGCGGCAAATACAAATTTATTTTAACATCTGTTGATGGCATACACACGTACGTCTTGTTTTAGATCTAAATTTAGCTGACAGCATTAGATATCTTTGCACATTATCAATAGTTTGTTTTCACTGCGTAAAAATATAAACTGTTCGAGTATTGTTTGAATTTTCCGTATTTCAAACAGGTGTCAAACGTAGACTAAACAGTTTTACCTGGCGTAAAACATTTTAGTCTGAAGACACCTATAAATAGTAAAGAAAATAGAAAACAATTGTAGTTAGCTGTCGAAAATTTGGCTCCGCGAAATTAAAATTGTTTTTCTTTTTCGTACGGGTAGCGAGTGGTCTCTTTCTAACAAATAGGCTTAGGGTCATGACCAAAATAAATGGCGTACTCGAAGAGAGGCCTTATGCTCAGCAGTCGGGGATAATAGGCTGATTATGATGATGATTGTTGTCCGTGATCCCCGGACCGACGCCCGGCAAACCCTTTTCTAAAGATTCTATAGCAAAAACCGGTCAAGTGCGAGTCGGACTCGCGTTCCGTACATAAGTCCAACCCACGCTTGACTGCACATTTCTAATAGGTTTTCCTGCCATCTATAGGTAAAGTACTATTTTGGGTATTTTTTTCAAAATTTTAGGCTCTTTAGTTTAAGAGATAAAGGATGGCGACAAGAAGCTAACGGCTAAGCTTCAGTCTTTGGCCCATCGGCGGAAAGTCGCCAGCCTGTCGGTATTCTACAGGTTGCACTTCGGGGAGTGTGCCCAAGAGCTACACGAGCTTATTCCACCGTCCCCATTCTACCATCGGACTTTTAGACGCACGGCCGGTTTCCATCCTTACTTGGTAGATATTCCACCAATTCGCACGAAGCGCTTTGCTTCTACTTTCCTTATGCGCACTGCCAAGGAATGGAATTCCTTGCCGGCGTCTATATTTCCGTGTTCTTATAACCCGGCAACCTTCAAATCAAGAGTGAACAGGCACCTTCTGGGCGAGCTCGCTCCATCGTAGGCCACGTCTACGCCTCGGCTAGTCTGTGGCCATGAGTAAGCCCATTCATAATAAAAAAAATAAAAAAAAGATGGGGGGAATGGTCGGACAGACAGACAGACGCACGAGTGATCCTATAAGGGTTCCGTGTTTTCCTTTATGGTACGGAACCCTAAAAACTACTACCTCCCTGTCAGATATTGTTTTGCGTTCTGCCCTGTCAGATAATATTACAGACAGACTGTAAGTACCTACCAGACGCCATGGTCCAGGCCGGAATGCCAGAGGGGCTACCGCGAAAACCGAAATTCGCAAATTGCGGGGATCTTCCTCTTTTACTCCAATGAAAGCGTAATTAGAGTGACAGAGAAAAATGCCCGCAATTTGCGAACTTCGATGTTCGCGGTTATAGGTAGGCCAGGTTGTCTCAACATATACGCCAATAAGTCTAATTCTGATAAATATCAGAGATTGGTAAAAAATATAAACTATCAATCTTCCTTCCTTCTTTGCATGGTGATGGAAATTTCCACCACAACATTGTCTTACGAATTAAAGGCACTTTTGGAGGTGTCTGATATTTATTTTTGAGACTGTCAACTTTCAACACGAATCCATTTTGCGCAATATTACAATTTAATATTGTATTATTTTGTTAATTTGTATTAGTTATGTAATAAGGTAAACGTACTATTATATAACGTATAACGTTAAACGTATTATAGTGCTCGACATGTTAATAATAGCCCATTAGATGACACCTTGCTGTCACCTCTATTGACAATGACTTAAGTTTCACGATGACATGTATTAGGTACTGAGGGGCTACCGTGAAAACCGAAATTCGCAAATTGCGGGGATCTTTCTCCTTCACTCCAATGAAGGCGTAATTAGAGTGAAGGAGAAAATTTCCCGCAATTTGCGAACTTCGATTTTCGCGGTTATAGCCCTGGGACCGCGTCGAGCATGTACCTACGTTTACCTCAGCATTCAGCACATATTGTTACCAAATGTGTAAGGAAATCTGGTACCAAAAAAGAAATGTTTCATACAAAACTTTCTGGGACATTTTGGGAAATATGGTGGAAGTTGTTCAGCTTCATTTACATGAAGCTGAATGAAGAAGTGAAGTACTTTACCACACCAGCATACTATTTTTTATAGAAATCTAAGATGTGACCGAAATGTACAAACTTTTTGAGAAATGCCCACCTACTGGTGTTACTGGTGTAATATAAAAACAATTATTACAAACAGAACTTAATAGAGATTGCAAGTCTATATTTTACATGTCTCTGTTTGTGTGTAGGTACCGTAGAGATCCAAACCACTTGACACTTTGATGTGAGCACTGACGGAACGCAGGCGCTAGGTACTGAAATAGAATGGCTATTAGACAGCCAGCTGGATATAGGACTCATAGGCAATAGTTTTTTATTATTATTTATTGATCAAATAAGTAACACAGCATTACAGTATAAAACCAAGGCACTGTGAAACTACAAAATAAAAGAAAAGACAAAGAAAGATCATACACGTAAAAAGAAATTAACTAAACATTAGCTAGTCTGACTCGGCGTAGGGTTCGACAGGTTGCCCCAGAACCGCCGAAACACCACACCCTTCAGCCAGAAGTCTGCGCTTGCGATGGCGTCCTGCGAGTGTACAGTGCTGTACACAAAATTTTTTACCACACCAACGCGAGAAAAATACTAGTAAAATTGGCACCCGGATCAGAACTTTTTAACAAAACTGGGGCCAAATTCGACATGTACAACTGTCAGATTTCGCATCCACAACAAATCAACAGTTGATTTTATTGGATACTGAGTGTTGATTCCATCAACGGTGGATAATATCATTTGGAACAATCAAAACTCAACTCTAAACTAAGGGCGGTTCGGTTTGGTTTCCTTGTCACCCTAACTGTGGATTGTTAATGTCAAATTTTGACATTGTACGTATTCGAGAACTTATGATTTTTCCCACATCAACGGGAGATCAACACGATACGTCAAACGTCGCTTGTCGAATAGGGGTCCTGTACTAAAACGCTGTCGAGTGCCGTAAACACATAAACCGTTTATTAATAACCCGGTTATTGACGGAAACGTTTTAATGCGGCTTCCATTCGGTACCATTGCCACTAAAAATGTAAAGCCAAGCTTGTTTACGTTGGAAACCTTTGATGAGGATTGATTACTTGGACTTGTCCTTCACGGCTTTCACGAGATTCTCATCATGGGGTATAAAGTTGTATCCAGACGAGACAATTTTTCGCCAATCTGATGAAATTCTCCGATCGAACAGGGCCGTGCGCAAGGCCTGTTCACTTCCTAATAAAGTTATGTCCCCAAATAATTGCGCATGTGTGCGCCTGAAGCTTCTATGTGTGCGTTGGCCTCCGGGAAAAAGTTGCGAGTAATAAAAATAAAAACACTGTGTATTGATGGAGGCTCAGGACGGCGGGAGTGCAGTAGGCTTTATTATATTTTATTTTAGGATAAATCGAGGAGCGAAATAAGACCAGCGCCATGTTCAGATCAAAGACAATTCTTTATTTTCTTTTCATGCATAGATGGCACGACGACCATAGACAACATAACATTACATGCCCCTTTTTTAGTAAACGCAAAAATACATTTGACTCCTGTCACTTGAGTGACACCTGTCACATGGATGACATCTGTCACTTGAATGTACTGACCTATTTTACAATTTGATCAATTTAATTACATCAATTTTTATTACAAGACCATGAAAATTAAATACATAATTATGACATTATTTCAGTGAAACCTCGTCAAGAATAAGAATTATTATTAATACATTGTGTTGTCAAATTATTCAATAAACTTATAAATCTAATTTGTTTGTTTTCTTTAACAATCTGCCTCTCGAGCTATAGCGAGGTTCCTCCTCCTGATCATTGAATGTTGGCATGCATGGTAAGTCTACATTGTTTACATTATCACTATTATTATTATATCTAGACATTGTACATATAGGGTCAACACTTAAACTAGAATTAGGACTTGACACATTTTCCTGCGAGTTACTGGATACAAAACTTTCATTGTTATCACTTGAATTTGGACTATGACTTATATTTAAATTATTTATTGGACTAGACTGACATGACTCTTGACTTTGCACTAGATAATCAGGTATGTAATAGTATAGACAGTTATCTCCCCTTTCACCATCTTGACATATTTTATTTTGACTGGAACCCTGATCATGAAAGACTGACTGTGACTGATCATTTTTATTTGTGATTGCTTGACTCGACTGGCTTGACTGAGGCGTTGGCAGATTCCGACTATGACTGTTCGACTGACTGACATTGTTAGACTTAGACATGACATTATCACTAGATCTAGACACTGACTTTGACAGACATGACTTAAACAACTTAATATGTTGAGTATTTCTCCTATATATCGTTCCTTCTGAACTTTTGACTAAATAAGATCTAGGAAAATTAGTTTTTGACAGAATTATCCCTTTTGTCCATGACAAATCATTAGGATTTTTCTTGAAAAAGACTGAATCATTGACCTGGAATTCCTGTGAAGGAATTGCATTTCTATTGTAATATGCCTCTCTTTTTGAAATTATTTCTGACTTATTTTTAGAATGGTCTGCGAATGTAATGACTTTAGGCTTTAGACTGTCTACATGTGTAGGTAATCTAGTTCTAAGTTTCCTAGACATGAGCAATTCTGACGGTGACTTTAAATTACCTCTAGGTGTTGTCCTATACTGTAACAAACCTAGGTGGAAATCAGTACCTGAGTCTTGACATTTCCTTAATATATTTTTTACTATTTTTACAGATACTTCGGCTAAACCATTCGACCTTGGGAAGTGCGGACTAGACATGATGTGTTCAATATCCCAATCACTAAGAAATTTCTGGAATTCCTGACTATTATAAGGCGGACCTCCATCGCTGACCAGTTGCAATGGGATTCCATGCCGGGAGAAAATTGACTTTAAATGTTGAATAACAGTTTGACTTCTATGATCTGTGTTTAATTGTGCAATTTCTATGTAATTTGAATAGTAGTCCACTACCAATAGATATTTCTTACTATTGTAGTCAAATAAATCTGTTGCCAACTTTTGCCATGGTAGGCAAGGTTGGTCATGTGACAATAAAGTTTCTTTTGTTTTATTTGGACTAAATGTCATACAAGTTTCACACTGTCTAACTTTCATTTCTGTGTCATGATATATGTTAGGCCAAAAAACTAAACCTCTAGCTAAGTTTTTTGTTTTCTCAACCCCCATATGACCTTCATGTAAAATATTTAATATTTCTGAACGCATTGACTTTGGAATGATTACAGACTGATTTTTGAATAAAATATCATCAATAGCATGAATTTCATCACGAATATTCCAGTAAGGTAATGTCATTGGGTCACACTGAGTTTTACTATTTGGCCATCCATTGACATAATATTCCTGTAATTTTAACAAGGTTAAATCCGACTTTGTATGATCTTTAATCTTTTGTAATTTACTTGGAGAAATAGCCAAATTAGATGTCAATAACTTTACCTGACAGACAATGTTACTTTCTAATTCCTTAGCATCAAATTTATCTATATTTTTGTTTGATGAAATTGGTGCTCTTGACAAAGTGTCAGAGACATACATTTCTGTACCCTTTGTGTATGAAACTTTTAAGTCATAAGCTTGTAGTGTAATCATCATTCTCTGTAGACGAGCTGGCACATCTGACAGAGGTTTTTTAAATAGGGTGACTAATGGTTGATGATCTGTCTCTACTTGTATGGTTTTACCATATATGTACTGATGAAACTTTTTACATCCGAAAAGAATAGCATACAATTCACGTTCAATTTGAGCATAATTTTGCTGTGTGCTTGTGAGAGACTTTGATGAATAAGCAATTGGATTTTTTCCATGAAAAATAACAGCACCTACTGCATCTTTAGATGAGTCTACAGACATTCTAACTGGTTTGTTTACATCATAGTGCACTAGGACTGGAGATTGACTAATAAGACTTTTTAATTTGATGAATTCCTTTTCATGGTTATCCGTCCATTGCCAAATGTTTTGTTTTTTAAGTAAACTTCTAAGCAAATTAGTTTCATTAGCTAAATTCGGTATGTATGAGCCTAAATAATTGACCATTCCTAAAAAGCGTTGTAAGTCTTTAATGTTCTCTGGTCTTGGCATCTCAACTATTGCTTCTATTTTTGATTTATCTGCAGAAATACCATTCCTATTGAAAACATGACCTACATAAGTGACTTCAGACTTGTCAAACATACATTTTGACTTGTTAAACTTTAAATTGACTTCACGAGCTCTCTTAAGAACATTTTCTAACCTTTCATTATGTTCTTTTTGACTTGAGCCAAATACTAAAATATCATCGACAAAAATAAGTACTCCAGGTAAGTCTCCGAATAAGTCTGACATAACTTTATGAAATATTTCACCACTAGAGTTTATACCATATGGCAGTCTAAGAAATTTGTATCTACCAAACTGTGTGTTGAAAGTACACAATCGACTACTCTCTTCATCTAACTGTATCATCCAATAGCCTGAGTTTGCATCTAATTTTGAAAATACTGACGCACCTGCTACTTTAGAACGTAAATCATCTAATGTAGGGTAAGGAAAATGAGGTCTTTGAATAGCCTTATTTAGTGGTCTAGGATCTAGACATATGCGTAATTGACCATTTGACTTTTCTATAGGAACAATAGCATTCACCCAGTCTGTAGGGGTGGTAACTTTTTCTATGACCTGTAACTCTTCCATTCTATCTAACTCAGTCTTAAGTTTTGGATGTAAAGCATATGGAATTCTACGGACAGGACAAATCTTAGGTGGAACACTTGTATCAACATGTAAATGAGCCTTGTGAGGCAGACAACCTAAGCCCTCAAACGTGTCTGAATAAGTCTCTAAAAGTGATTTTACTGACCTGTCACTTGTCACCTCGTAGAGCCTTTTGACAAAACCTAATTCTTCAGATTTATCAGCACTCAGTATAGTCGAGCATTCACAATCTAGCACTATAAATTCGATGTCAGCCTGTCTTCCATTTTCAAAAGTTCCAGACAGCATCACAGTACCTAGATTATTTATTGGTTGTCCTGAAAAAGAGAATATTTTATCATATGATCTCTGAATAGGTATTTTGCAGTTATTTTCCTTTTCCAGCTTTTTTAAGGTGTTTAATGATATGACAGTTGGATCGGCTCCTGTGTCCAATTTACATATTAATTCATAATTATTACATTTAAATTTGACTTTCCATTTGTTTCGATTTGAATTTGAATTATTACTAATTGATTCAATTACAAAATTATGTGCATGACTAGAAGGATTACTTAAATTATTTTGACTTTGGTCTGTGTCTGAACTTACATGACTAGAGACAGCACTTACTTTTTTATTTTTTAAGAAACAGTACTGTGCGAAGTGATTCAGCTTCTTGCAGTGAGCACAGGTCTTGCCCTGCGCTGGGCATTTGTGACGGTGGACTTGCCCGCATCGCTGACATGTCCCGCTGTTTCTTGACTGACTGGCTTCCCTTGAATATGACGAAGTGCTGCGTCCCTGGCTTGGCTGGCGATTGTACCTCGATTTTGTAGGTGTTCTTGCTGACGAGTTCCTAAATTTTGTTCTTGAATTATGTTTTGTAATGGCTTGGACTAGGTTACTTGGTTCTTGACGTTCTGACAATTTTTTTGATCTTGTGTTCGACAGCTCTATAGTTTTGGCGATGTTGACAGCTTCGCCGACGTCTTGAATCTCTTGGTTTTGTAGCAACTTTTCTTTGATAGTTTCGTTTTTTAACCCTATAATAAACATATCCTTGACTAGTGATTCTTTTAGGGTCCCGAAGTCACACGTGGCAGCTAAATTGTTGAGCGACGTGACGTACTGGTCGAGTGTTTCTTCATTTTGATAACGGGTAAAAAAATTGTACCTTTCTACCGTGGTATTCTTACATGCATTGAACTTGCTATCGAATTTTTTTATAAGATTTTCTATGGTTTCGTTAGCGAGGTCCACGTTGAATGAATTGAATATTTCAAGGCCTTCATCGCCTATGGCATTTAACAGAATTGCAATCTTTTTCTTTTCCGGTAGTTTATCTAAATCGTTCGCGTCACTAAATATTTCAAACCGTTGCTTCCATTTCCTCCATACTTCGGAATTTGCACATTCACTTTTTGCTCCGCCATTTTGCAGATTCAGTACGAGCGGTTTTAGGTTGTTGGCGAGAATTACGTTTTTTGTCGTTTCTGTCATCTTCTTCTTTCGTTTTCTTCTTCCAGTTTATTCTGACACCATGTATTGATGGAGGCTCAGGACGGCGGGAGTGCTGCAGGCTTTATTATATTTTATTTTAGGATAAATCGAGGAGCGAAATAAGACCAACGCCATGTTCAGATCAAAGACAATCTTTATTTTTTATACATGCATAGATAGCACGGCGACCATAGACCACATAACATTACACACTGATTTAAACTTTCACGATTATTAAACATTATCAAACTGCACAACGGGACTTAATCGCGTATTTAAGTTTTAAGATTTACCTCCGACGTTTCGAGGACGGCGTTGTCCCCGTGGTCTCGGAGAAGACTGGCTCAAGTTGACATCAACATCTTCTAGCCGCGCGAGTTTTTCGAACTACCCGCACTTGGTCTTGTTTATCAGTTTGAACGTTTTGCGCACTAGGGATGTCACTCTGTCGACACACAACACTAACGATATTCGATTTATCGACTGTCGATATTCGTTTCCGCTTACATTTACTAATGACTGGATTCCATGTGGATGAGATCTTAAAACCCTCGTCCCGATTAAAATTGCAATGTTTTTTGATTTCAATGGCTTCCCGCACTTTTCTACTGTAGAAATGGCGATCCGTGGAGAGGATTTTAGGGTTATGCAGCTCAATCCAGTGGTTTGGTCCTGACTCCAGCAAATGCTCAGCCACCGCAGACTTGTTGACCTGACGATTTTTGACAGCTGCGATAGGTATGTTCCTTAACTCTTTCTGCTATGGTACACTGGATAATGCAACTGTTAGCGTACTGGAAAAAGGCTTAAATTTTGCAATGACGCCTAAGAGGGTTCCGTATGAGACTGTGATCTGTGGTGTTGAGGAGGCTATAACGCGTAACAAGGTGCCGTCGTGCGACGCGGAAGAGTTAAGACAGGATGTTGCCGTTATTCTAAGGAAAGCCAAACTTCCAAAGAGTAATACCACTGCGGAGGAGCGATCAGCCCTTAGGGATCTAAAGGAAAATGAGGACATCCTGGTTCTTAAGGCTGACAAGGGAAACGCCACTGTAGTGATGGACTCAACGGATTATGACAGCAAAATACGGCACTTACTGGATGACAGTCTCGTATACAAGCCTGTTTCGTACAACCCTACAGCTAGGGTCTCTCGTCGCATTAGGGCTGTCATCAAAGACAACAGGGAGTTGTTCGAAGAAGACGTGTTCGATCGGTTGTACAAACCCAAGATCGTACTGCCACCTAAACTGTACGGATTGCCAAAAGTACATAAAAGGAATGTGCCTTTGCGGCCTATCGTGAGTCAAATCTCTTCTCCCACTTACGATCTTGCAAAGCATGTTGCGTCGGTGTTGCAGCCGCTTGTGGGTAGTACGTCGTCTTTTGTGAAGGACTCTCGTCACTTTATAGATATTCTCAAGGGAATAACGCTGGAACCAGATGAGGTAATGGTGAGCTTTGACGTTGAGTCGCTCTTCACCAATGTTCCCGTTAAAGAATGTCTAGAAGTAGTCAGAAGGAAACTGAGCGATGAGGGTATATCGGAGTCAGTAATGGTGTTGCTGAGGAACTGCTTGGAAGGAAGCTACTTTTTGTATTGTGGAAAGCATTACCTCCAGATTGATGGGGTAGCCATGGGTAGCCCTGTAGCACCGGTTTTGGCAAATATCTGGATGGAGCATATCGAAGCCAGTATAAACTTGCAGCCTTGGGCGGTGAAGTTGTGGAAGCGCTATGTGGATGATGTTTTCTGTATTATGAAGGGTGGGAAGCAGGAGGTGGAGCAACTTATTAAAGTATAACAATAAATGGAATTTGCGTGTATAGTTTATTTAGATAAGTCAAAAGGAATAGTCTATCAACAACGTTTCATAGCAACATAGAATATATTAAAGACATAACACTAGTGTAAGGAGGATGTGCATCCTTAATATTCCCTCTTCTTTTCAAGCCGAAGGCAACCCTAAGGCTTCGCACAGTTTAACCAGTCTTGGTTTGTAAAGAGGTTTCGTAAACATATCGGCAAGTTGATCTGCTGTCGGTACTTGCTCAATTGTTATATCTTTTTCAGATACACACTGTCTCACATAGAAATGTTTCAGTTTTATGTGTTTCGTCTTTCGGTGTTGCTCATATGGAGGATTGTAAGCAAGCTTGATTGCAGACTCATTGTCAATGCGCAAAATTGGCGTATCAAGTTTTATTTTCAGGTCTTGGAACAATCTCCTTAGCCAAACAATCTCACGGCTGGCTTCACTGGCCGCTACTATCTCCGCCTCTGTAGATGATAGTGCAACGACAGTTTGCTTCGAACTGCGCCATGATATTGCTGAACCAGCATATAGGCATACTATTCCACTAGTGGAGCATCCCGTCGCCTCGTCTCCACCGTGATCGGCATCGCTGTAGCACACCAGACGCTTTTCACCTTTCTTATACTCAAGCCCTGTATCAACAGTTCCCTTCAAATATCTAAGTATTCTTTTTACTTGTTGTACATTACTTGAGGTAGGTTTATCTAGGTTCCGTGATACAACTCCAACTGCATATGCAATATCCGGTCTCGTCCCAACCATTAAGTACGATAATGACCCAACGGCTTGCCGGTAAGGGAAGTCTAACTGGGTAGGACTTTTACGATCGTCCATTTCTCTTTCAGGCTTTAGAATGGGTGTTCCAACCTCCTTACAGTTATTCATCCCATACTTTTCAAGCAATTTTCTTGTGTAAGCCGTTTGGTGGACTTTTATAGTACCATCTTTGTGTTGATCTATTTCAAGCCCCAGAAAATAGGACGGTACCTTCGTGGTGATTTTAAAACGTCCTTTCAATTCAATGTTAATGAAGTCATCAGCCTCTTTTGCGTCTGACGCGGCCAATAATCCATCATCTACATATAGTGCGAGCAGTATTTTCTTCTGTCCTCGTTCTCTGACATAGACACAAGGGTCTGCTTCGCTCTGAATGAAGCCTGACCCTATAAGAAAGTCATGGATGCACTCGTTCCAACACTTAGGCGCCTGTTTCAACCCGTATAGGCTTCTTTTCAGTTTGCATACTCGATTCGTTCCATCGTCGTATCCCTCTGGCTGTCGCATAAAGATTTCTTCCTTGACAGTTCCGTAAAGGAAAGCAGTAGCGACGTCAAACTGTCTGAGTATTAAACCCTCATTAGCAGCAATACTAAGTAACATCCGGATTGTGCTCATTTTCGCTACAGGGCTAAACGTTTGGTCATAATCGATACCCTTCTTTTGTGTATATCCAACAGCGACTAATCGTGCTTTATACTTGTCGACTGTACCGTCAGGGTTTCTTTTGATTTTAAAGACCCATTTGCATCTTAATGCTTTTCTATTTTTAGGTAGAGTCGTCAATTCCCAGGTTTGGTTTCCTTGTAGGGATTGAACTTCATTGTTCATAGCTTCTATCCACTTATCTTTTTCAGGGCTTCTTAGGACGTCTTGGTACGAGGTGGGTTCAGAGATAGATATAGCCTCATTGAGAAATTGATAAAAACTAAACCACTTCGGAGGTTTTATCTGGTTCCGATCGCGAAGCTGTCGTGTCGGAGGTTCAATATCTGTTGTCTCTTCATCTTCCATTGACTCGTAATCCTCTATGACGCTTGCCTCTAAAGGTGGATGAGCATGGCATTGTTCGCTGTAGTCATCTTCGACGCTTGCTTCTAAAGGTGCACCAGTGTGACTCACCTCGCGGAAGTCATCTCCTACGCTTGCCTCTATAGGTGTAGTAGTGTCACAACTCACCTCACGGCAACCCTCTTCGATGGGACCCTCTCCAAGTCGACGAGAGTGACTGTTCTTGCTAGCAGTTTCAGCATCTGTAAGAGACAAAGGAAAGTCATAGGTGTTTGTTTCAGGCTGAGGTGTTATCAAGTTTCTACCAATCTTGGTTTTCTCAGGTAGAGGTGCTTCGTCGAAGACAACATCTCGGGATCTGATAAGCTTTAGCTCCTCTATATTAAAAACTCTATAACCTTCATCGCCGTCATACCCAATGAGTATTCCTGCTTGTGCTTTTTTGTCCAACTTACTAGTCCTTTTCTGCTTTGGGATATGGACGTAGCAGTCGCATCCTATTACCTTTAGGTGATCAATTCTTGGCTTCTTGCCATACCAAAGCTCGTGTGGAGACTTTCCTTCTACAGGAGTAGGCCCTGTCCTGTTTAGGATGTACACCGATGCGTTTGTTACTTCAGCCCATAGACCTTCTGGGATCTTATTGCGGGCGTGCATCAGAGTCCTTGTCATCTCTACGACCGTGCGATTTTCTCTTTCTGTAGACATATTCTGCTCAGGAGTGTATGGCATGGTGAATCTTTGTTTGATTCCGTATTTTCTCAAAGTATTCCGCACTTGTTCGTTGTCAAATTCTCCTCCATTATCGCTTAACAATTCTTGGATTACGTGTCCGGAAGTTTTCGCTTCAGCAAGAAAATCCTTCATCCGAGCGTGCACTTCAGACTTCTGTTTTAGAAAGTAGATCCAACGATATTTGGAGTAAGCGTCTTTGAACAGGACATAGTATCTGCACTTCGAGATCGAGAAAGGGAAAGGACCGCATACGTCTGTGCTGATAATTTCTCCAGCTTTTGTAGCTTTAGGTCTCATGCCAAATTTTTGCCTATGGCTCTTTCCAAGAACACAGCCTTCACACATATCTGATGAACTTGAGCTTAACTTTACTCCAAGCTCTTGGTGTATCAGTTTTGCCACATGTCTCTTGTTTTGATGTCCCAGGCGTTCATGGTAGAGTTGAAGATTCTGAGGTGTCGATAATTGGTTCACTTCGAGCTTCGGCATCAATACCTTGACGTTGAGTTTGTATAAATCGCCATATTTAGCTCGGTTTCCAAGTAATAGCACTCTTTCATCATTCTTCAAAATACAAGACAGGCCATTTGACTTAAAACAGCTATTTTTAAGCGTATCTTGCGCGTACAGCACGGAAAATAAGTTTCGTTTAATGCTTGGTATGTACCATACGTTTGAAAGGATTACTAACTCTTTGTGGCCGTTAATGTCAGCTTCGAGATGGATTGAGCCTTTTCCTATGGCTTGTATCTCCTGTCCGCTGGCTGTCGATACTCTAGTAGAAGACTCGTCAAACTTTTCGAAATTTTGAAATATATCTCTTCTGTTAGAAACGTGGCTTGTCGAGCCATTATCTACATACCACGAGTATGGATCCATATTCTTCATTTCGCAGGTAAGAGCAAGGTCAGTCAGTGTCAATGTCGCAATATTAGAGGTTTGCTTCGGAGGTTTAGGAGGTCTACCATCCGCAATCCACTTCTTGCAGGCTGTGACTTTGTGAAAGCCTTCTCCACAGTAATTGCATTTCTTGAACTTCTTATTTCTTTTCTTTTCGTACTGTTTATTCCCTCGTAACATAAGTAGTTCGTTGCTTCCTCCGGCTTCTTCACTGCTTTTCTGATTTAGAGACCTTTCGTGTGCGCATACTTGTGTAGTCAAGTTCTCTATGTTCCTGTCACTTTTATTCATTAAAAGCCAACTTGATTTGAAGCTAAAGTATTGTTCTGGAAGTGTGTCCAAAATTTTGCATATTAATAGCATTTCTGGCAGGTTATCTCCCTCAATTTCTTTGTTCAGATCATACCATAGAGTTTTAAGACTTGAAATATGCGTAGCCATGTCGTGCTCTTCACTCTTCTGGTAGCGGAAGAACCGCATGCACAGGTCGTAGCTTCGGTCTTCTTTTGCCCCGTCAAAGAGTCTATGGAGCTCTTTCCACATCTCGCTAGCTGTTTCACAACGCATCACCTTTTGTAGTGTCTCCTCTGTCATGTTAGTCGTGAGGATTAGCAGCGCCTGACTATCTGATTTTTGAAACGCTTCCATTTCCGTTTTATACTTTGTTTTCTCCTCAGATGTTGCTTTTTCATCTGGGGTTTTAGGTTTCATTAACGTACCTTGTATTGCTTCCAACGTACCTGGGGTACTTTTTAGCAGCAGTTGTATCTTATACCGCCAGGTTTGCCAGTTTGTGGCTCCGTCAAGACGACCAATCTCAATTTTTATACCCGACGAAATAGTCGAATGCATTTTTGTGAATTTCGCTTTCTTCACCACAATTGCAAATAACGTAACATTAATTCGAACCACGATCCGCTACCATATTAAAGTATAACAATAAATGGAATTTGCGTGTATAGTTTATTTAGATAAGTCAAAAGGAATAGTCTATCAACAACGTTTCATAGCAACATAGAATATATTAAAGACATAACACTAGTGTAAGGAGGATGTGCATCCTTAATACAACTACTCCAATATCTAAATTCAATTCATCCGAAGACGAAGTTCACGTATGAATTGGAATCACAGCGCAGTTTGCCGTTTTTGGACGTGAAAGTGATTGGTCGAGTGGACGGAACCCTAACTCATACTGTTTATAGGAAACCTACACACACTGACAGGTATTTGAACGCCCTTTCTCACCACCATCCTCGTCACTTACAATCGGTGGTTACCTCGCTAGTAAACAGAGCACATGATCTGTGTGACCCTGAATATTTAGAGAGTGAGATGTCGCATATTCAGGAGGTACTAAGGAGGAACGGGTACAAGGTAAAAAAGTGGCAACCCAGACGAAAGGCAAGGCGGAAACGTCCTGATGTCTCCAGACAGCCGGCATTTTTGCCGTATGTAAAAGGGGTAACGGATAAAGTTGGCACAGTACTTGGAAAGTACTCTATAAAGACGGTGTACACACCTTTATCTAGACACGCGGCAGCGTGTCAAGCCAAGTTCAAGCAAAGGAACTGGCTAGCCAGCGCCAAGTGTAATATTACACGAACCACTTGGTGCCACTTTTGACCCTTCTATAACTCAAAACATCTTTAACGTAAACACATAAAACTACGTGTGTTTAATTATATCCATAAGGACATCTAGTAGCCCAAATTTCATGAAGCTAGCTCAAACGGTTATAAAGATATGAAGGTCAAAAAGTCGTAAATTTTAAGACTGACTGACAGACCTATAGTACCTAAACCTAACCTACTTCCAGATGACCTAGAAGGATGAAATTTGGAATCCAGCTCAGTTTTTGTGTGAAAGCGTAGGAAAAAATCTAAAAATTAAAAAAAGTTATAAAATAGGGGGGGTCCCCATACAAAAAAACCATTTTTTATTGTGACTGACATATAAGTACCTAAACCTAACCTACTTCCAGATGACCTAGAAGGATGAAATTTGGAATCCAGCTCGGTTATTGTGTGTAAGCGTAGGAAAAAATCTAAAAACAAAAAAAAGTTAATAAATAGGGGGGGTCCCCATACAAATTTCTTTTTTATTGTGACTGACATATAGTCCCTAAACCTAACCTACTTCCAGATGACCTAGAAGGATGAAATTTGGAATCCAGCTCGGTAATTGTGTGTAAGCGTAGGAAAAAATCTAAAAATAAAAAAAGTTAAAAAATAGGGGGGTCCCCATACAAAAAACCTGTAATACGCGCTATTCAACCGGCCAACGGTGTGTCGTTGGCGGCGCGCGGCACCACATAATTAATACAAAGAACAGAAGTAAAAGACATGCAGCGGAAACACAAGAAAAAACATTAAATCTCAATACCTGCCTAGTTTTCTTTACAAAAAGTATTGATATCCCATCAAAGACATAAATGTAAAAAAGGAGAGCCAAGTTCAATACAAAAATTATACTCGGCTGTGGGGTTCGCCACAAAAAGAATGGAGATCTAAATGAGTGCCAAGTTCTATGCAAAATCTAAATATGTATTTATAGGAACAAAATAACATTATAAACAAGTATTAAACTCTATTTCTTTGCTTTATTGGATACCTATAACAATTGCTGTTATTTAAAAAAAAATGTGAGATCTTAAAGTAGGTTAGATTTGGCTTAGCCAGTTTTTATCAGAATTACAAAATATATATGTTGAATAACTTTATAAAATGACTGATGTAATGAAAACTGGCCAAGTCAAATCCAACCTGCTTTAAGATCTCGCATTTTTTTTAAATAACAGCAATTGTTATAGGTATCCAATAAAGCAAAGAAATAGAGTTTTATACTTGTTTATAATGTTATTTTGTTCCTATAAATACATATTTAGATTTTGCGTAGAACTTGGCACTCATTTAGATTTCCATTCTTTTTGTGGCGAACCCCACAGCCGAGTATAATTTTTGTATTGAACTTGGCTCTCCTTTTTTACATTTATGTTTTTGATGGGATCCAAAGTAGCAGGGAGCCTAAGGTCACCGAAGGACGTTATTCCGTTCCAGTCACCTGGCGTTTATAAAATAGATTGCAGTTGTGGTAGTTCCTATATCGGAGAAACTAAGCGCACCATAGCAGAAAGAGTTAAGGAACATATCGCAGCTGTCAAAAATCGTCAGGTCAACAAGTCTGCGGTGGCTGAGCATTTGCTGGAGTCAGGACCAAACCACTGGATTGAGCTGCATAACCCTAAAATCCTCTCCACGGATCGCCATTTCTACAGTAGAAAAGTGCGGGAAGCCATTGAAATCAAAAAACATTGCAATTTTAATCGGGACGAGGGTTTTAAGATCTCATCCACATGGAATCCAGTCATTAGTAAATGTAAGCGGAAACGAATATCGACAGTCGATAAATCGAATATCGTTAGTGTTGTGTGTCGACAGAGTGACATCCCTAGTGCGCAAAACGTTCAAACTGATAAACAAGACCAAGTGCGGGTAGTTCGAAAAACTCGCGCGGCTAGAAGATGTTGATGTCAACTTGAGCCAGTCTTCTCCGAGACCACGGGGACAACGCCGTCCTCGAAACGTCGGAGGTAAATCTTAAAACTTAAATACGCGATTAAGTCCCGTTGTGCAGTTTGATAAAAAATAAAAACATTTTTCTACAGCAACATTGCTCCCAACTCTGATTTAAATTATCACGAATTTTATACAATATTAATCATAAAACGGGACTTAAAACGCTTAAAACTTAATTACATGCGATTAAGTTTTATAATGAATATGTTGCTTCCAACTGTCTTTATCAATGTTCATAAAATATATGGAGGGTAGGTACGTCTACCCATACCCACCATAATAAAAAATATATTTGTCAATGACTCTGTCCAACTGCTGTGGTTAAAGTTCATAAAGAAAATGTTATTTATTAAATCTTTAAATAATACATACAACGTGTACCGCTACGTACCACTTAAGACTGTAAGTCTGTACCTACATGGATTACAGCAATGCACATAGAAAATGTGCTAAATGCGGAGCAACGGCTGTTGAAGCAGCCAGAGTGAAATTTACAACTTTAGTGGGTTCAGAAGGAACCGAGTCATAACGCATCTGGAAAGCGTATTAATTAACCGTGAAGAAATGTATGTATGAATACAAGTTGGAAATCTGTGTGTAAAGTGTAATAGGTTGGCATGCCTAATGTTATTTGTATAAAAGGTACTGAAAACTTTGTGAATGCGCTTTATTAATGTCTATTTTTTTATTAAGTTGCCAGTTGCCAGTTTTCAGTGTATATTTTGATATGTAAAACATTTTTTTAATAAATAATATATATATAATGTTATAAACATAAACATGAGGCGGAGGCGGGTCCATATGCAAGGAATAATTTGCGGCCGGTCGCTGCTTGCGATGGGTCTGCCTCTATGGTAGCTACCTGTCCGGTAGTTGGCATGGTGAATGGTCTCGGGGGGAGCACAAGTTGCAGAGATCCTCGAGGCAAAACTGGTTGTGCTCCTTCCCGAGGTTACTGCCTGTTAACTGCCTGGTTCTACCGTAGAAACAGGCAGAACGGAAACAACCAGTTGAACTATCTCAGGGTGAGTTTTGCAACGGATCGAACGCCGGGCTCGGAAGTCGATGATGTCATCCGTATGACTTCATCTACAACGGGGCCAGGTAAGTGAACCAGTGCAAAGAACACCCTTCACGTAATCCCAACCTAGCCCTATCCCTCAGATGGATCTGTATTTGTGTGCCAACATCGAGAGGCCACTGTAGGTTCGTCTCCTTTGACGGAGGCGAGCATGCAGGGGCGGGAAGATTGGTGGCCGCAAATAACGATCCATATCCTACGTAATCAGCCGTAAGCGATGATGTGGCATGTCGCAGCGGGCTTCTCATCCACAAAGAAGGATGATTAGCGGTAGAATGCCACCCGCGTGTTTGTGCCGTGCGCGGGGACCCGTACGGGTGGAGAAGGAGATCCTGGGAGCGGGCGCGAAGCGGGGGTCTGTTGTCGTTATCCCCGTTAGAAGAAGTTCCTTTGGCTCTAGATTCATCTCACACGGGAGGTCTAGACCTAGCCAGTCAAGATCAATCGGCTGTTGTGTCCAGTCAGATGGCCACATGGCGAGTGTCCTGGGGTGTAGGGGTCCATAATCGGCGGAGCACGACTCCCATGTCGGCTGTGGAGCTGACTAGGGTTTTGGCACCGTGCGGATTCATGGGCAACGCACTTTGGGACGCTATATCAGCTTGGTATCCCTGATGCGTCAAAGCATCCCAAATGTGAGGCTCCGAGGAGGGTGGGGAGCCAAGCTGCTGAAATTTTCACTGGTGGTTTATGGACAACATAATACCAAAAACGACGGAAGGAGGAGAAGCCGGACCCGTACGGGATGAGGCAAAGGCGCATAGCGCAAAAGTTGCTGCACCAGCTCTTAGTGGGCCTGTCCCTGACAGGAACGCGAGAGTAGGTAGCGGTAAGGTTTGGAGGTCCGCGAGGACGGAGGACGCGCACGGCGCGAAAGGCAGAGGCCATGGTGGAGCAGGCCACTCCAAAGGTACCACTCGCGCCGAGCAAGTTCCCCCAGGGGGACCGACTAGCGCAGGTGCCGGAGGAGTAGGCAGCGGAACGATGGCCTACTGCAAGAGGCAAACGGGAGCACCGCTTCCAAATCCTGCTGGCGTTGCTCCGGGCGCCCTCGACAGCGCGGCCATGCCTAAGGGCGTGGACGTGCAGTCGGGTGGAGGAGCCGCTAAGTCCAGGAGGCAGAAGAGGCGTGCGAAGGCGCGACTAAGAACGGACGCGGAATCGGTGGCCGGACCCTCCACAAGTGGAGCGGGAAGGCCACAGAATAAGAGGTCACTGGGGGCCAGTGGCGACTCATCTCTGCTCGCCGGTGACTCCAAGAGAGCGAAGGTAGGGGGATCGTTCGCGGAAGTCACGGCGAGCGAGAAGATGGCCATCGTCCCAGTGGCCTTTCCTGCCGAGAAAGTGGTGCAGGAGCATATGTCGGCCATCGTAGGAGCTCTGCTCCTATTTCTTGACAAGGCCGAAGAACCCATGCCCGACATCACACTCGGCAACCTCGTGGGGGGCGCGCTCAACGTCACCTGCAAGGGGAGGGAATCCGCGGCATGGCTCGGCACGGTAATCGGAGGTGGAGAGATTGCCGGGCTGCGCCTGAAGGTCGTGAGTGCCAAAGATCTGCCGAAACCGGTCAAGATGGCCTGGAGAACGGTGGTCGATGGCACTCAGGACATGGCGAGAGCCCTCAGGGTGCTGCAGAGGAGGAACCCTAGGCTGCGCACGAGCGAGTGGAAGGTAGTCGACACCGTGGAGTCGGGGCCGAGCACCAGGCGAATCGTACTGATGGACCGGGTGTCGGCCGCCGTCATCAAGGAGGCCGACTACGTTCTGCACACGGGGCTCGACACCAGCCACTTCAAGCTTCTGGAGGAAGCGCGGGAGCAGGGGCCTGGGGTGGCTGAGGTCGAGCCGTGTAGGGAGGGGGGAGAGGGGGGGGAGGTAGCCCAGAAGGCTACGGTCGCTGTGGCGACAGGAGGGGCCCCGGAACGGGAGGCGCCACCAGCCGGTGACGCACCTGTGGAGGTGGCGGAGGACCAGCCGGAGGAGGCGGGGGGCATGGTGCAGCCAGGAGAGGACCATGCTGGACCGCGCATGACTCGAGCATCGTCACCGATCTCATCGATGGCGGGCTCAGAGGATCTGCGTGGTCTGGCGGAACTCTACCTGGAGGGTACCATGTCACCTATGTCCTTCGACGACACGGTCCAGGAGGTGGCTGCTGATCTCAGCACCACCAAACAATAAACGCCGCAATGGAGGGCTTAAGGTGCGTACAGATTAATCTCCAGCACAATAAAGCAGCCACTGCCCTTCTGGCTAAGCTGTTAAAAAGCGATAAATTCGATATTGCTCTTATACAAGAACCATACATTTACAAAGGTGAGATAAGAGGCTTAAACGGTACTGGCGGGACATTGTTATATGTTTGTCCTGAGAGTACTATGAGGACATGTATCTATGTTAAAAATGGCATTGACGCTCTGCTTCTACATGCTTTCTGTTCCAGGGATCTGACTACGGTCAAGATCCAAAACAAGGGGGGGGGGTAAGGCACTAATCATCTCATCAGCCTACCTTCCCTACGAGGCAGCGGATCCAATCACTGGGCAACTGAGGGATCTCGCTGCTTACGGCAGCCAGGCGAACACCGACCTGATCATCGGCTGCGATGCAAATGCTCACCACGTCATCTGGGGGAGCTCGGATGTCAACAGAAGAGGAGAGAAGGTACTGGATTTTCTGGTAAGCTCTTCTTTACAACTATTAAATAAAGGCAATGAACCGACATTCGTCAATGCAAGGCGGGGGGAGGTTATTGATATAACGCTAGCGTCCAACAACGCAAGTAATAAGATTAGCTCATGGCATGTCTCTGGGGAGATTTCTTTATCGGACCACAGATATATATGCTTCAGGTATAAGACTAAAATCCAATTAGAAACTATACGCAAACGGAATCCCAGGAACACCAACTGGTTAGCATTCAAAAGTGACCTGGAGGTGGAACTGGGAGACCCTAAAGGCAAGTTAAACTCTATTATTGACATAGAACTTGAAACAGACAGAATAGCACAAGCTGTCTATACAGCTTGGACAAACAACTGCCCGGAAAAGAAAATCCTGGCGAAGAAGGTGCCCTGGTGGAACCCGGAGATTGCAAAACTCCGGAAGGAAACCAGAGCTGTCTTCAATGATGCTAAAAGGACCAATGACTTCGAGCATTACGCGCGAAAACTCACGGAATACAGCAAAGCTGTGAGGAAAGCAAAAAGGAAAGCATGGATGAACCATTGCGATCAAATCAGGTCCATACCGGAAGGCATGAGACTTACAAAGGCACTAGCTGCAACAAAGTCAGTTCCACTCACTTCCATCAGAAGAAGTGACGGAAGAATGACTGAAACGGGGCTAGAAACCCTCAAAGTTATGTGTGACACACACTTCCCAGGCTCGATAATACATCAGAGCGTATCGGACGATGTAGCAACCGGTGCAATGGAACAATCCATCAGCACGACCAGGTACAACTGGGACACGTCTAAAAAGGTAGTAGATCACGATAAGATACAATGGGCACTATCCACATTTCAACCATACAAAGCCCCGGGGCCAGATGGAATCTACCCCATACTACTACAAGAGGGCGCTAATGTACTAATACCGCACTTAGGTAGACTGTACAGAGCGTGCATAGCCTTCGGACACGTACCGCGTGTGTGGAGGATGGTAAAGGTAACGTACTTGCCTAAACCAGGCAAAGCAGATTACACAGAAGCCAAATCATACAGGCCGATAAGTCTGTCATCGTTTTTCCTCAAAACACTGGAGAAACTGGTAGACAGACACATAAGGGATGGTCCTCTTAAGAGGCATCCGCTGCACCAATTGCAGTGTGCGTATCAGCCGGGTAAATCGACTGAAACGGCACTACACCTGGTGACAACCAGAGCGGAACAGGCGATAGAGAACAAAGAACTATGTCTGGCCACTTTTATAGACGTGGAGGGGGCATTTGACCGCACCACGTATCAGGCAATCAATATTGCAGCATCTAAACATGGCATAGAACCAACAATCTGTAGATGGATTGGTACTATGCTAAATAGCCGACTAATAAAATCCTCCCTTATGGGAGATGAAATATTAGCTACGTCTACGAAGGGTTGTCCACAGGGTGGGGTTCTCTCACCAACTCTCTGGAGTCTGGTAGTTAACTCACTGTTGGAAGAACTAAACAAAGGCCCAATACATACGGTAGGGTACGCAGATGATTTAGTGATTCTTGTAAACGGGAAATTCCCGGGAACAGTATCGGAAATCATGAATAAAGCACTGAAGCAAGTGGAAAGATGGTGCAACTGTCATCAACTCTCCATAAACCCAGGCAAAACAGTAGTAATACCGTTTACCAGGAAAAAGACCCTTAATGGCATGAAGCAGCTGAAGCTTTATGGAAGGGTACTGGAAATGTCCAATGAAGTGAAATATCTAGGCGTTACACTAGATAAAGAGCTGAACTGGAGAAAGCATGTCGAACTAACAACCACCAAGGCACTTAGAGTGTTTGGAATGTGTAGATCGGCTTATGGCAAAACGTGGGGTCTAAACCCAAAGGTACTAAGATGGATCTATACCATGATGGTAAGGCCTATCATCTTGTACGGATGCCTGGCATGGTGGCCAAGGACACTAAAGAGCACATGCAGGGATGCCCTTATGAAAATACAAAGAACGGCATGCATGGCTATTACTGGTGCGTTTAGAACGACGCCAACAGCGGCGATGGAGGTACTGCTAGACCTCTCGCCGCTACACCTAGTGATACAATCTGAGGCGCGGAAATCGCTACACAGGTTGACCCTAACAGGACTCTGGAGCGATAGCAAGCCAAAGACCAAACACACAAACATGGAATGCGACAATTTCATGGAAAGGATTACGAACATGGGCTGCGATAAGATGCAACCCAAGTTTGTGTTCCATAAGAATTTTAACGTTAAAATTCCAACAAGGGCTGAGTGGACCGAAGGTCTTGAAGCACCAATCTCTGATGAAAACGACATTATATGGTACACAGATGGGTCTAAGACAGAATCTGGTACGGGGGCAGGCATTTATGCAAATGACTTTAGTAGTAGCATAAGCATGGGCAATTACGCCACTGTCTTCCAAGCCGAGACATTCGCTATAATTGCCTGTGTTCATGAGAATATAGTTAGGCGAACCCAAGGGAAGAATATCTATATACTCAGCGACAGTCAGGCCGCTCTCAAAGCGCTCGAAGCTCCCAGAGTGTACTCTAGACTGGTATATAATGGCGTCCAAGCTCTGAACCAGCTTGGAAGGCAAAACAGGGTGCAACTGGTATGGATCCCAGGGCACGAGGGATTCATAGGCAATGAAAATGCAGATGAACTCGCCAGAGCCGGATCTGTAAGTAACCTTATAGGTCCGGAACCATTCGTGGGGCTCTCACAGGGAACCATCACAACGGCTATTAAAGACCATACCAAGACTAAACACCAGGAAGAATGGGATAGTCTGACGGGTCTAAAGCATGCAAAGCTCTTTATGCAAGGAATAGACTCCGGCTGGAGCAAAAAGCTTTGGAAACTTAGCAAAAGACAACTCCAAATCATAACGGGGGTGTTTACTGGCCACTACGGGGTCAAAGGATTTCTGGCCAAGATGGGACACTCTGACAACACCGATTGTCGTATGTGTGGCGAAGAGGAAGAGACAGTAAGACACTTAATGTGTGAATGTCACGCCCTCGCCAGACAAAGAATGAAGGACTTTGGAGCAGGATACCTGGAACCAAAGGACTTTAAAACGCTACCCATGAGCTCCATCATCCGACACATGGATATGGTGGGAAAAGCTCTTGAGTAGTTGACGGATCTCTTCTAGGGGGTAACTGCACAAAAGATCCCTATGGGTCGAAGTGTATCCGCAAGGGCCCCCGAAAACAATAAGATAAGATAACATAAACATGCCTTTTATTTAAATCAATTGATAATACCACAAACAAGGTTTTATTTGCATCTTTCATATATTTCGTGGTATGAATATAGCAAATATGTTTATCAATAGAGTTACTATATATGTACCTACCTATAATACCAATACCCGCCAGGCTAAACCGGTTGTCAACTTTAGTGTTTGGTACACAACGAAGGCGCTACTAGTATAAACGTATAAACGGTTGGGGACATTTTTTTGTATGGAGTTATCGTTCTTCTCCTAGTGAGTATTATATTCTTTGGCCGTGCGGACGCAAATACCAATTTGATTCCCCGATCACATCAGCAGGTGCGGACACAAAAATGCCAATTTTCATAGTAGAATGCAAATTGGTGATTTAATTTGTGTACGTGTGGACGCTAGATGAGATTGACGAATGATTTTCCTGAACAAATCGACTGATTTCGTCAGTCACGTCTGGATACCCCTTTATTATTAGGGGCTGTCCATAAATTACGTCATCGATTTTTGACCCCCCCCCCCTATAATCATCCAAATTTCTCCATTCCTCCTACTTCATGCTACCGTCATCCGATGTCCAGATCCCCCCCCTAATTTGAAATGACGTAATTTATGAATAGCCCCTTAGTATTTATAGTCGTAGGCGAATGGGGCCTTCGCCCACGGCCTCGCACTTAGGGGGGTTGCGAAGCCAACCTTTTCATTAGGGGTCATCCATTAATTACGTCACACGAATTTCTAGGTTTTTTGACCCCTCCCCCCCTCCTTGTCACACTTGGTCACATTTGGCAAACCCCTCCCCCCCTAGTGTGACGTCACATTTTTTCTACGAAATCGCCAAATCGAATTAAGTACCTAAGTATTATTAATATTTTATCAAAATATTTTTGACGATATAAATATTAGTCATTTTATAACCCAAAACTGCTTAGGAAAGAAAATTAAACGAATAAAGACGATTATCGTTTTAAAAACTTGTTATTTAAATGTACAGCGAATAAAATAATTTAAATAAATTTTCGGTTACTGATGAAGTTAAAGTGACGTCACAACGTTTGTGTCTCCCCCCTCCCCCATGTCACAATATGTCACATTTCCTTGACCCCCTCCCTCCCCCTAAACGTGTGATGTAATGTATTCATGATATACCCTATAGTGTATTCATGATATACCTACCTATTTCAACTACGAATGTAAACCTATTCTAATTTTTAAATTTAATTAAGTATAGTATTATAGTATACTGAGACTCCACAGTCAAACTAAATGTAGTTTTGTGGAGCATTGTATGTAACAATAAAGTTGTAACTTCTAGTATAATAAATAACTAAATAAATAAAAAATTAATGGATGACCCCTTACCATGGCAAAACACATTGAAAAGGGCCTCGCAGAAAATTGTAATGAAAGTTTGGAAATTTGGAGAGGCCATTACTGCATGATCTGTGACTGAATCATTATACCTAGGTAGGAAAACTACAGTAAGTAGTAATTTTAAATGACATAACAAAATGATACCTACATTCATCTTATCATTTAAGTACCTACTTACTGACAAAGTTAATCGTACTGTTAAAAATAAACCACTTCAGTGCAAGATAAAGATGCTTACAATTTAATCACTAGCATTATTATCTTTGTGACATACTGACATGACAACGTATTTATTATTTATAGTTATGTATAATTAAAACTATAGTATATACATACTTTTATCTTTACTTCACCATCACATAAAACTAATAATTTTTACACCGCGCGGTATTAGTTAACTGAATGCTTCTTCTTCGAGTTATCCCGGCATTTTGCCACGGCTCATGAGAGCCTGGGGTCCGCTTGACAACTAATCCCATGATTTAACGTAGGCACTAGTTTTTACGAAAGCGAATCTCTGTCAGTTTAATTACGCCTTAATTGGAATAAAAAGAGGAAAGTGCCCTATATTTGCGAACTCCGGTGTTCACTCAGCAGCAGAAGTTGCTAAGCGGGCCAGGTGTTCAAAATGATCTTGACGTGACTTTATTGATTTAAGAATAAGAGCGTGTCAAGGTAATTTTGAACACCTCGCCCTCTTAGCAACTTCTGCTGCTGACTGTACATACAATGGTCATGCAGTGGTTAACCCTCTATTTTCGGCACATAAAAAGATCAAACATCAACTTTACTAACCCTACGAGTGTAGTGCTAACTAAGTACATCTAACCCATTGAGGTACAATAATATAGAGAGGACATGGGGGGGGGGGGGCAAATGACCGAACGAGATGCACTTATGGAATTTTCAGTAAGAGTAGCAGCAGAGAAAGCGGTATTATTGCTTGTCCTTGTAGTCCGGGAGCCGGCTGCATGAAACAAACCTCATCAAAAAATAGAATATACCTACCCTGTAGAGGTACCTGACATTTAGTAGATTCCAACGCACTTGGTCGGCCTAGGCTTAACCTGGCAGATTTTGTACAAATGGCAAAAACGTTGGACAAAAATTCATCAAAAAAAACCTCATCGAAAAATAGAATGAAACTTGTATGGTAGGATACCTGACCTTGAGGACAGTAAAAAAAAAGTGGTCGGCCTCACCTTAGCCTGGCAGTTTTTGCAGTCCGACCAGATTTATTGGGTCACGTGAGAGCTACAATTTACCTCATCGAAAAATAGAATGAAACAAACGGATTATAATAGCTAAAATAAGCCTGTCGACGTATGTCTTGGTCGGCCTCACCTTAACCTGGCAGTTTTTGCAGTCCGACCAGATTTATAAAAAAATCATCAAAAATTTTTTATCGAAAAATCGTATGAAACTTGTATGGTACGATAGCTGCCTTTGAGAACAGTAAAAAAAAAGTGCTCGGCCAAATCCTGTGTTGGCAGGTTCCTGTGTCCGACCAATTTTGTGGTACCACGTAAGAGCTACAATTTACCTCATCGAAAAATAGAATGAAACAAACGGATTATAATAGCTAAAATAAGCCTGTTGACGTATGTCTTGGTCGGCCTCACCTTAATCTGGCAGTTTTTGCAGTCCGACCAAATTTATAAAAAAAACATCAAAAATTTTTTATCACAAAATCGTATGAAACTTGTATGGTAAGATAGCTGCCTTTGAGGACAGTAAAAAAAAAGTGGTCGGCCAAATCCTTTGTTGGCAGGTTCCTGTGTCCGACCAATTTTGTGGTACCACGTGAGAGCTACAATTTACCTCAACGAAAAATAGAATGAAACAAACGGATAATAATAGCTAAAATAAGCCTGTTGACGTAGGTCTTGGGCGGCCTCACCTTAACCTGACAGTTTTTGCAGTCCGACCAAATTTATAAAAAAATCATCAAAATTTTTTTATCGAAAAATCGTATGAAACTTGTATGGTACGATAGCTGCCTTTGAGGACAGTAAAAAAAAAGTGGTCGGCCAAATCCTGTGTTGGCAGGTTCCTCTGTCCGACCAATTTTGTGGTACCACGTGAGAGCTACAATTTACCTCATCGAAAAATAGAATGAAACAAACGGATTATAATAGCTTAAATAAGCCTGTTGACGTATGTCTTGGTCAGCCTCACCTTAACCTGGCAGTTTTTGCAGTCCGGCCAAATTTATAAAAAAATCATCAAAAAATTTTTATCGAAAAATCGTGTGAAACTTGTATGGTACGATAGCTGCCTTTGAGGACAGTAATAAAAAAGTGGTTGGCCAAATCCTGTGTTGGCAGGTTCCTGTGTCCGACCAATTTTGTGGTACCACGTGAGAGCTACAATTTACCTCATCGAAAAATAGAATGAAACAAACGGATTATAATACCTAAAATAAACCTGTTGACGTATGGCTTGGTCGGCCTCACCGTAGCCTGGCAGTTTTTGCCGTCCGACCAAATTTGTGATACCACGTGACAGCTAGAATAGGACCACACATGCTGTATTCCATACGCATCATGACTTTGTGTACCTATCTGATGGGCGGGCGTATATGAAACGCCTTCTTGTACGTGCAGGTGATCCAGGTATACACCAAAGCTTAGTTTTCAATCGAACACTTGTAATATAAGAGGAAAAACTGCACGTGATCCTTCCAAAATTTAAATAAATGGTAAAATGTTCCTCCACGATGTTCTCAACGGGCATCTAGACTGCGTTGGATTGCTGTCACAGTTAGGGCTCCGCGCTCCCACGCGCCGAACTCGTCACACCACACTATTCCATATTCCCTGTCATCGTACCAATTATGGCCAAAATTCTATTCTATTAAATTCTGAGTAGAATCGCACGTACCTATAATAAATCGTTCCAAAACATTGACCCTTTCTTCTCCTCCAGACGTGTTTTCAAATACTATTTTTTATTTATTGTTTACGCAAAATTAGAGCTATACCTACTATTTTAGGATTTTTTTTCCAGTTTACAGTTATTATTAATTTTTTCTCTTTTTCCTTGTATCTTAAAGACTTACAAATTAAGTTATATTTACGATTCTTGTACAGCACAAGTTACAAGTCTACCCACAGATGATTTTTTATTATGTATAAATTACAGGAAGTTCTGTTATTGGCTATGCTATAAGTTCTCATGTTTTTTGTATATTATTTAATGTAAACGCTGTTGAACTTCTCAATAAATATAAATAAATAAAAATACACAAGATAACCTCACATATATTAAGTGATTATCTTATTGTTATTTCTTCGACTCGCAAAGGCGTTTATGTGTCCTTCAAACCATTTGATCTTATACATTTCATCTCTTAATGTCCAGCCACAATGTGTTGCATCAAATTTGATGCAAGTGGATTCTGCCGCACACTGCCACATTGAATTTATGAAAGCCGCCCGTAACAAGCCATACGTCAACAGGGTTATTTTAGCTATTATAATCCGTTTGTTTCACGTGTCTCACGTGGTACCACAAAATTGGTCGGAGACAGGAACCTGCCAACACAGGATTTGGCCGACCATTTTTTTTTACTGTCCTCAAAGGCAGCTATCGTACCATACAAGTTTCATACGATTTTTCGATATAAATTTTTTGATGATTTTTTCATAAATTTGGTCGGACTGCAAAAACTGCCAGGTTAAGGTAAGGCCGACCAAGACATACGTCAACAGGCTTATTTTAGCTATTATAATCCGTTTGTTTCATTCTATTTTTCGATGAGGTAAATTGTAGCTCTCACGTGGTACCACAAAATTGGTCGGACACAGGAACCTGCAAACACAGGATTTGGCCGACCATTTTTTTATTACTGTCCTCAAAGGCAGCTTTCGTACTATACAAGTTTCATACGATTTTTCGATAAAAAAATTTTGATGATTTTTTCATAAATTTGGTCGGACTGCAAAAACTGCCAGGTTAAGGTGAGGCCGACCAAGACATACGTCAACAGGCTTATTTAAGCTATTATAATCCGTTTGTTTCATTCTATTTTTCGATGAGGTAAATTGTAGCTCTCACGTGGTACCACAAAATTGGTCGGACACAGGAACCTGCAAACACAGGATTTGGCGGACCATTTTTTTATTACTGTCCTCAAAGGCAGCTATCGTACCATACAAGTTTCACACGATTTTTCGATAAAAATTTTTTGATGATTTTTTTATAAATTTGGCCGGACTGCAAAATCTGCCAGGTTAAGGTGAGGCCGACCAAGACATACGTCAACAGGCTTATTTAAGCTATTATAATCCGTTTGTTTCATTCTATTTTTCGATGAGGTAAATTGTAGCTCTCACGTGGTACCACAAAATTGGTCGGACACAGGAACCTGCAAACACAGGATTTGGCCGACCATTTTTTTTTACTGTCCTCAAAGACAGCTATCGTACCATACAAGTTTCATACGATTTATCGATAAAAATTTTTTGATGATTTTTTTATAAATCTGGTCGGACTGCAAAAACTGCCAGGTTAAGGTGAGGCCGACCAAGACATACGTCAACAGGCTTATTTTAGCTATTATAATCCGTTTGTTTCATTCTATTTTTCGATGAGGTAAATTGTAGCTCTCACGTGGTACCACAAAATTAGTCGGACACAGGAACCTGCAAACACAGGATTTGGCCGACCATTTTTTTTTTACTGTCCTCAAAGACAGCTATCGTACCATACAAGTTTCATACGATTTATCGATAAAAATTTTTTGATGATTTTTTTATGAATCTGGTCGGACTGCAAAAACTGCCAGGTTAAGGTGAGGCCGACCAAGACATACGTCAACAGGCTTATTTAAGCTATTATAATCCGTTTGTTTCATTCTATTTTTCGATGAGGTAAATTGTAGCTCTCACGTGGTACCACAAAATTGGTCGGACACAGGAACCTGCAAACACAGGATTTGGCCGACCATTTTTTTATTACTGTCCTCAAAGGCAGCTATCGTACCATACAAGTTTCATACGATTTATCGATAAAAATGTTTTGATGATTTTTTTATAAATCTGGTCGGACTGCAAAAACTGCCAGGTTAAGGTGAGGCCGACCAAGACATACGTCAACAGGCTTATTTTAGCTATTATAATCCGTTTGTTTCATTCTATTTTTCGATGAGGTAAATTGTAGCTCTCACGTGACCCAATAAATCTGGTCGGACTGCAAAAACTGCCAGGCTAAGGTGAGGCCGACCACTTTTTTTTTACTGTCATCAAGGTCAGGTATCCTACCATACAAGTTTCATTCTATTTTTCGATGAGGTTTTTTTTGATGAATTTTTGTCCAACGTTTTTGCCATTTGTACAAAATCTGCCAGGTTAAGCCTAGGCCGACCAAGTGCGTTGGAATCTACTAAATGTCAGGTACCTCTACAGGGTAGGTATATTCTATTTTTTGATGAGGTTTGTTTCATGCAGCCGGCTCCCGGACTATTGTCACAGTCTCACTTTTTGTTTCACACCAAAAATTTAGTAATTATGGTTTATGGTGGGCAACAAATAACCCGACCGAATTACGTAGATTGTTTTTGGTATATTGTCAGGCATGTTAAAACGTGTTTTTAATATTGTCGCTTTGCGTATGTTTTGTCCCTCACGGAGGCACACGTATACCACTTCTATAGGATGCTACTTCTATGATCTAAACTAAGCAATGAAAGAAAGAAAGACGAGTAGCATGCTATTACCGTGTGTAGCGGAAAATACAGCGTAGCACCAGAGGGGCTACCGTGAAAACCAAAATTCGCAAATTGCGGGGATCTTTCTCTTTTACTCCAATGAAGGCGTAATTAGAGTGACAGAGAAAAATGCCCGCAATTTGCGAACCTTGATTTCGCGGTTATAGCCCAGGGGTGCGAAACTCCTGACTTCGGCCAAACTCAGCTCAGCATTGCTCCGAGCAATTATTAGGGTTGACACAACTTGACGTCCCTTTGCGTGCACGATATATACAGATAAGGTAATGGCTTGCATTTTGACAACCCTAAATAGCCGAAAGGGATAGTGCCATATATTACAAAGGGACAGGGGATGATTCGACTCGGAACCGCTGTCAAACTTCGGTTTTGTAGGAAGTTTCCTTTCTGTACGGTTTATTTTGTTGTAGGTACCACGTAGCACCTCGATGGCGCCTCTTTAATTAAAATTACGCATCTAACTATGCATCTGTGAATAAGATTAAAAATGTCGTTACATACAAACAGATAACACTATATTATATATAGAGTCTGTGCGGAAAGAGAAGAGTCGTGGCAGAAACGGGAACTAACATTTTAAATTTTATATGGCAATCAAACCTTTGACACCTGTCTTGTAAAAAGTAAACAAACTTCTGTCATTGTATATTTTTATTAACAAAAACCGCAAGTTTTATGTATATAATATTTTCAAAACACGATAAAACCGTACATAAAGCACAAGGAAAATTATATTTAACATTGTTCGGTTTTGTCAGCGGGAAGAAAACGGCTAAAAGCCGACTATCGACTTACAAAGAGTCGCGGAACGTGTTTGCGCTATTCGCGGGTATTGATGTTGTATTTAATATTAAATAACTACCTATTTAATAAGCCCCCTAAGTAACTTGTCTCCGGTACATAATCGGTAAGTATATTCATTCAAAATATATTAATTTTCATAAATATGCAGGTCATTCATGATCTTTAAAATAACTGACAAATAGTCTTGATACTTGCTATTTTATGCATATTTATATGTAATTTCTTTTTCAGGATTGTGTAAAAGTACCTACGGTATCTCGAATAAAAGACCGCTAATTAGGTGATATGCAAGAATTCGTAATCTACGTGCCGGATTCAAGCACATCCAGTTCAGATGAAGATAGTTCTATGAGTGTCCCCGGTTGTTCTGAAGCTAGCTCAAACATAAGTGACATTGAATATTTTAATTCTGAGATCGATTACAAAGAATAAAACTTTTTCTAATAAAACATTTCTTTATTTGTAAGTTCGTTTTAGTAAACGAACTTACAAATAAAGAAATGTTTTATTCAGAACCTAGTGGTTCTGAATAAAACTTTTTCTAATAAAATATTTCTTTATTTGTAGGTTCTGTTAGTTACGAAATTATATTTCATATTTAGCAGTGACTTTTCGGCGAAGTAAAATATCGTGAGATGAGAGAACCGGACATATCCCAATAAGGCTTACCTACTTATGCACTATTTTTATTCATATTCATATTTATTATTAATAATGTACACATACATTACAAGTCAAGTTTACAATGGGTGAAATGTATCCCAGATAAAATTACAGTTCTATTGCCCAATTTCTACCCGATCTACCCGGTTTTAACAGTTTTTTAATAACTGTTGGACTGCACAGATTAGGCAGTACTTATGTACTGTATTATGTATTTATATGAGACTCTATCTTGTTTGGTACTAAAATTACAGTTGTATTGGGCAGATTCTTAACTAGTTTTAGCAGTTTTGTCAATCGGACTGTCACTTTTTAGTATCTACAAGTGTGTTTTAAAAAGAAAACTAGTGCCTGCGCTAAATCAGAGCATTGAGTTGACGAGCCGACACCACCACCAGGCTCCGTTTAGTAAGCCGTGGTAAAAAACCGGAACAAAAGGGATTCAAGTATCATGACCTTTAGTGTCGTACTATAATCACGTGACCAGTGTTGTCAGCATAGCAAAAACCATAAAATAGCACTGGCGCGCCCTCAAATCCCACGACTCTTCTCTTTCCGCACAGACTCTAAACTTAACTGATAACGGGAAACGTGATAAACTCAACTGGCTGATCACTTCTCGTTCCTGTGCCCGGCGAGTCGGACGTGCAGAAAAAAAAATGGTCAAAGTTCCGGTCGTTACGTTCAACAATGGGAAAACTATTCCCGCCATCGGTCTTGGGACGTGGAAGGTTAGTTAAAATTGTTTAAATGTCACTGGACACTTTTGGAATAAAGCTACATTTTAGTTAAATTGCCGGTTATTTAATAGAGTCTGTTCGGAAAGAGAAGAGTCGTGAAATGTATGGGCCCCGGGCCCCATACATTCCACGACTATTCTCTTTCCGCACAGACGAAACTGGTTTTTTTATTACTTTGGAAGGGATTAGATATTAATGGCAGTAATGAACTCTACACAAACATACTATTATTTGATACATTGCTGGCTACAGTGAAACAAATTCAATCGATTGAACAAATGCCGAAATGAATCCGAAATGGCTGACTATAGTACTATATAGTACAGAGGTCTGTAGAGCCCATAATTCATACCGCGTTTTACCAAATATACTGTCCTTGCGTTTTTGGGTTTTTGGACTCTGGTGTAGCTATTGGACGCTAGATGGCGTTGTGACGCATTTGTTAATGATATGCAATCATGATCAAATGTATTACTAATTAATATAAGCATAGCCTTATTTTATCTCAACCATATTATGCTCAGGCATTTTATTTTTAGATACGTTTAGGAGACATTTTTATTACTTAAAATATATAATTAAAAAGCCTTTACTATTAAACTCTCAGTCAAATCATGTAACCCTGACGTCACCGTCACCGGCATCCGGCATTTTGATACTATGGATACTATTCTGTCAAAACTATCAAAACAAAGTTTCCTCTGAGTTTTCTTTATCTTTTCGCGTCACAAGTTATCTAGCGCTATATTCACTCGTAGAATTTGAGTTCCTCAGTGTTTTGCAATACTTCAAGACGTTTCTAACTCTATTCACTTCGAAAATGGCTTCAAAAGTGCCTAAAGTAGCCTTTAACAACGGATTCGAATGTCCAATACTTGGCATCGGAACATGGAAGGTATTGTATGTTTTAAAATATATTATATTGTTATGATAGCTTGTATGTGATACGATTTTAGAAGAAAATCTGTTTATTTAATCTTTATGGTTCCAATTTCAACCGGTTTATTATATAACCTCAAAAAGTTGTTCTTTATTTAAATATCATCACATTATTGAGGCTATTGTGATACAAATAAAATTGTAAAACTTTAAACTTTGTGTTATGTATGAGATTGAGTGCCATTTGTTCCCCATTATGTTTTATTTTACTACAAACTCATAGCAACACAAAAATATTTGGAAATGACTTTTGTGTGTAAGGACATGATCAGATATTATTGAGCAACTTTGTTGCCTCAATATTTCTAGTAGCAGCTGATTCCATTTTACAGTTTGCTCTAAATAGTTTTCCCAGTGATGTAATCGAAAACATAAATAAGAACGATAAAAGTAATATTAAGGCTATTGTTAAAAAAGTGCCTGTGACATACACGGACAGACAGACAGACAGACATGACGAATCCATAAGGGTGCCGTTTTTTGCCATTGGCTAAGGAACCCTAAAAAGGCACTGATAGAGGTAAATGTACAAAGACTTAATTAAACAATTATTTAATTGTAATTCAATTATTTGATAGGGTGTGCTCCCCATGTCCCTTAGTCCATATAATCTTAAAAATAAGATTAGTGCTAAGTCATAATTGTAATTTAATTCTATATAAAAATAAATATTTTAAAATTATTATTTTTTTAGCTTGCTTCAATGTTATTATCTATAAAATCTGAACAACTAGTAGAAGTACTTAATGTTGTGTGCTTATCTCTAATCTCCATTACTCGATATACCATTAGAGATAAATTGGTATACACACTGCATAGATAAAGACCCGTAATCTGAATTTGCACACTGCACAGTCATGGTATCATTGACAACCCACTTGACAACTAGTCTGGCCATGTTGGTTCCAGGGCTCGGAACCAGTTTAAAAAAAACTGGATTCGGTTTTCTATTGGCCCAAAAAAATATTTTATGCTCTTTACGACGACTGAATCATTTATTTATTTACATATAATGTAATATGTAATAATCCTTTATTTCAGACAGTAAATCTTATTTTTTTTCTACAGTTCTTACATACATATTTTATTTGTCTGTGTGCCCAAAGGCCTCTTCCAACCTTGGGTTGCCACATGCAATTATAGTATTTACAATATTTCATCATCATCGTCATCTCATCCATAAGACGTTCACTGCTCAACATAGGCCTCCCCCTTGGACCTCCATTCGTACCAGTTGAAAGCGACCCGCATCCAGCGTTTAACAAGGTTGTCCGTCCATCTTGTGGGTGGACGTCCTACGCTGCGCTTGCTAGTCGTGGTCTCCACTCGAGCACTTTTCGACCCATAGTGGCCTCCCCATTGCCACTTCAATACAACAATACAACACAATATTTACATACATATATATAATCACGCCTATTTCCCGGAGGGGTAGGCAGACTACACGGATTACCACTTGCTACGATCCTGACATACCCAGGACATACCTCTTTCGCTTCCTTGATTTTCATAACCTTCCTCATACCTGCTCAATTTTGTACATCATAGAACTAATTAAATTAATAGTCCTCCTCATCGCTTTCGATGACGGCGACCTCAACAGTCAACAAACCTGTTATGGGCCCGAATGTGGCTGGCCAGGCCGAACTTGGTCTTGAAGACTCTTCTGCAGGTGTTGCAATAGAGTTGGCCAGCCGCGTAGGCCGCGTTGTATGTATACGCGTAAGAGGGCTTCGGTTGTTGGCGTTTGGCATCTAAGATGTTGAGGCGGTTTTCCTCAAACAATTTGATGCGATTAAAGATGATCGACCGCCAAGATGACCTGTCTGTAGCAAGCTCCTCCCAACGCTCAGGGTCCATATTGCAAGTGTTAAGGTGTCTTTTGAGCACATCCTTATAACGCAGATGCTGACCGCTGTGCTTCCGCTTGCCTTCCACCAATTCGGAGTAGAATACGGTTTTGGGCAAGTGGCGGTCATCCATAAGGAGGACATGCCCACACCACCTTAGCTGTCGCTGCATTAGTAGAGCCTCCATACCATACCATAAAGCCCGGGCTTTAATTAAATTAATACATACTACTTAGGCACATTAAAAACACTTCACGTGACGTAGGCATCTATTATCAGTGACTTACATAATATGCGGGTTATCAACGTGACTTATTAGCCATGGTATATAAAAACTAATCAAGCTTTTATATGGTGTCTTGACCTGGCAATTATCATAATTGCGTTATGTATTAAAAACAAAACATCAGAATGACAGAATAATTATATGAATTATAAGTAGTATGATAAGATGATGTAACCATATATTTCTTTCATGAACATAATGGTTTTTGATGGGGGCAGCTTTGCTGTCAGTTTTTGAAGTGCAAAGTAAGCCTTTCCGAGCTGGTGTGGTGAAAATATATTATTTCTCCCATAGGTTGAATAAACCTGTACATTGTTTATTATAATAATTTCAGTCCAAGCCCGGCGAAGTGACGCAAGCCGTGAAAGACGCCATCGACATCGGGTACCGGCACATCGACTGCGCGTTCGTGTACGGAAACGAGCCAGAGGTCGGCGCCGCGCTCGCCGCCAAGTTCAAGGACGGAACTGTCAAAAGGTCAGCTTATTTCTTAACCTTTTCACCGCCAAATTCAAGGACGGAACTGTCAAGAGGTCAGCTTATTTCATAACCTTTTAGTCCGTAGCGGCAACATACTTGCAATCATACTTAAGGGCCCCCCCACATCTAGCGTCTTTCGAGCGTCGGCGTCGGTCCAGCGCTATGGAAAATGACGTCGCTGCGCAGTTGCGTCGACGCTGCGTCGACGTTGCGTCGACGTCGGCCGTAGAATTGTAGACGCCGACGCTCGAAAGACGCCAGATGTGGGGGGGCCCTAAAACAAAAACGCATGTCCACTATAAGAATTACGGTTCAAAATCGAATGACTAGAGGTACCGGCACATCGACTGCGCGTTCGCGTATGGAAACGAGCCCGAGGTCGGCGCCGCGCTCGCCGCCAAGTTCAAGGACGGAACTGTCAAAAGATCAGCTTCTTAACATAGAGGTACACATTGACAGATATCTAGGGACTGGCTTTACAGGCAATAATAATGAGGCATGACAGGGGACTGGGCTATAACCGCGGTCTATGCTTATTCTTATTTTTCCAAAAAATATTTGAGCGTTTTCCAAAAAAAATGTACATTTCATTCATGTCTTCAAAATATTGACTTCTTGGGCTCATTTTACTCAGAATCATTCGTACATTCACGCCTCATACATGAAAAAATGTGTCCCAAGATTTCCTTTCCAGATCGTCACATTATTGTATGAAACATTTTTTTATTTGTATGAACGTGACGCACTGGAAAAATATTATTTCACACAAAATTTTTGGACACATTTTTTCATGTATGAGGCGTGAATGTACAAATGATTCTGAGTAAAATGAGCCCAAGAAGTCAATAATTTGAAGACATGAATGAATTATGCATTTATTTCTAGGAAACGCTCATTTACCGGGTGTGGCCTGTAATATGAGCAAAAAAATAAACTGTAGGCGGTACTCCTCATACTGACCAACATTTGTTCAGTGACTTTTAAAAATAACTTGTAGTTTGATTTTTAATACACTTTAAAGTTTATTCAAAGACACAATCTATTGCGAATTTTGTTATGTTTAAGGCGTGACAAGCAACGTCAATCACAATGATATGCCGTGGCGATGGCGTCTCATTGAGGATAATATTTATTTTGTATGAAAAATAGGGAGTCTAAATACTTCATAATTTTTCAAAGTTGTTGAACAAAAGTTTTACCGTTTGAGGAATACAATCTACGTTTTACTTATTTGCTCATGTTACAGGCCACACCCGTTATATCTCTATAGTTCGTTTTTTTTAGCATTAGAAAGAACTCCGCAGAAGCAAGCGTGCAGTTTTTATCAGGCTCTTTAATTGTTAATAATTATTGAATTATCTAATGTAGCATGGTCAATACATATAATTTACTTGAAATTATTACCGCTAAAAGTGCCGGATTTGGAACCATAACTCTACCATAAGCTTACTTCTGCGAAGTTCTTTCTAATGCTAAAAAAAACGGACTATGTAGCTACGATGCATGACCCAATGTCATAAAACATCGCATTCAAAAATTAATATTTAATTAATATTATTCCAAAAATTAAAATGGACAAATTTGCAGCTGTCGCATACTAATTTTTAAGAAGCACGTCGTTGGCCAGTTTGCGCCGGGGACAGCGACATCTAGCGAACGATTTGTAAAATATCAAAGTATTTTTCCTAAGGGCCCCCCCACATCTGGCGTCTTTCGAGCGTCGGCGTCGGTCCAGCGCTATGGAAAATGACGTCGCTGCGCAGTTGCGTCGACGTTGCGTCGACGTCGGCCATAGAATTGTAGACGCCGACGCTCGAAAGACGCCAGATGTGGGGGGGCCCTAAGATGCAGGCGTGCTTTATTTCGTCGCTTTGCTACAGGTAGCTAAAAGTACATCCGTTCGACCCCAATTTTGGGGTTTGCCATAAGCCGCGCGTGGCGCTGTCGCCACCTAGCGGCCATATCTGTGCTGATCGTGATAGACGCGCTTTGTTAGAGAGTGAGTCTTCTGTACCTAGTACTATTATTTATTCTGTGATAGCGGTGCCGTCATATAGCGGCCGTCTCCATACAAATACTACGACATCCATATTTAGCCGTATAGTATGGAGTCGCCCGCGCTATATGACGGCACCGCTATAATAGGAAAACCGATCTTAGCGTTATAAGAGACTAAGGCCCAATTGCACCATCCCACTAAGGGGTCATCCATTAATTACGTCACACGTTTAGAGGGAGGGAGGGGGTCAAGAAAATGTGACGTCACACTAGGGGGAGGGGTTTGCCAAATGTGACCAAGTGTGACAAGGGGGGGGAGGGGTTTGCCAAATGTGACCAAGTGTGACAAGGGGGGGGGGGTCAAAAAACCTAGAAATTGGTGTGACGTAATTAATGGATGACCCCTAACCCGGGGTTAAGCGGTCTAACTGTCAAACCAGTGTCAAATTGTACTAGTAACCATGGTAGCTACATGTTTAACCGGTTAACACCGGGTTAGTGGAATGGTGCAAGTGGGCCTCAGTTGGTGGAGGTTAGAGGTGCAAAAGAGATTCCAATTGTCCAATGTGTATTTTGTCTCACATTTTGCTTAATGAGAGAGTGAGACGCATTGCAGATTGGACAGAGAAATTTCACAGGTAGAATACCACCCTAAGGGCCACTTGCACCATCCCACTAACCCGAGGTTAAGCGGTTAAACCGTTAACCCAGTGTCAAATTGTACTGGTAACCATGGTAACTCCAGGTTTAACCGGTTAACCCCGGTTTAGTGGAATGGTGAAAGTGGGCCTTAGTCACCTAGTGAGTTAAGCACGGCAAAACCATAATAACGACATTTATATGAATGTTAGTATCAGCAAAAAGAATAGATAGTATAGAGGGGTCCTGTCATTGTAAATGTTGTAGTCACAGTACATTTACTGCCATCTATCGACACACAACTAAAACTCAAAATGAAAACGTATAAAATTATCAAAAAAAATTATATGGATAAATGATTTTATTATTTTTATTTCATTTTGATCCATGTTCATTCACTGATACTCGTAATATATGTGTTAAAATTGTTAAATATGAAACGGTGTCGTCACGCCATCTAGCCGAGTATAGGCTAAAGGTGTGTGCGGCATCTATCCGAGAATGACTATTTCTTGATTTCCGAGGCACGTTTTTTCCTACGAAGTTACACATGTCTTTGGTATCAGCAAAGGTATCAGTGTTGCACTAATTGTTCGCTAGATGGCGTTGTTCCTGGCGCAAACTAGGTAACGGTATTCGTCTCTAAAATGGTTACTTGAGTTATGAATTTAATAAGAGGTCAATTGATTTTGTTTAGGACTCTTGTCAAAATCGAATTTTAGCAATCGATGTTTTATTTTTTAAACATCGTTATAGTTCGTTTTTTTTAGCATTACAAAGAACTTCGCAGAAGTAAGCTTATGGTTCCAAACCCGGCACTTTTAGCAGTAATAATTTGAACTAAATTATATGTATTGACCATGCTACATTAGATAATTCAGTAATTATTAATAATTAAAGAGCCTAATAAAAACTGCACGCTTGCTTCTGTAGAGTTCTTTCAAATGCTTAAAAAAACGAACTATAGGTGAAAAAAAATCGGTAATGATTTTGATAGCATACGTATACGTCATAATTTCATAGAAGTTTGACGTTTTAAATAGTCTTTTTGGTAACATAACTGATGTATGGTCGTATGGAGTGAGCAGTCTATGCCAGGGATGTTGCGCATATTAGCAACCGCGGAACTTCCGCATTATTTTCAAGATCCGCATTCGCATAAAATCGATGCGGAGCTTAATGCGGATGCGGATGTCGAACAAGGGGTCGATTTTTGAATTTATTTATTTTTGATTTTTAGGGTTCCGTACCCAAAGGGTAAAACGGGACCCTATTACTAAGACTTCGCTGTCCGTCCGTCCGTCCGTCCGTCCGTCCGTCCGTCCGTCCGTCGTCAGTTGAAATTTTCACAGATGATGTATTTCTGTTGCCGCTATAACAACAAATACTAAAAACAGAATAAAATAAAGATTTAAATGGGGCTCCCATACAACAAACGTGATTTTTGACCAAAGTTAAGCAACGTCGGGAGTGGTCAGTACTTGCATGGGTGACCGTTTTTTTTTTTGCTTTTTTTGTTTTTTTTTTTTTGCATGATGGTACGGAACCCTTCGTGCGCGAGTCCGACTCGCACTTGCCCGGTTTTTTTTTATTTCTTTTGATTTTTATTTTTGATTTTGATAGCTTGATTTCGTAACTTGAAAATCGGTGGAAAACGGCGAAATGCTAATTTTAGAAATACGAACGATCGAAATTTGGAATCTATTGGTATTGACCACTCGATTTCAATTCTATTAGTAGAATTTAAATGCCTAGTAGTGGAGATATTATTTTTTTAAATACACGAAATCGAGTGGTCGAAATCCAAAAATCGGCCCCCAAGTCGGCACAGGAAGGTCTTAGCGGCGGTGTAAGTGCTACGTTCATCAATACTTATAACGAAATCAAAATTCAAGTGATTATCTTATCTGTGGTCGTGCACGCATAAGGAAGCCAAGTGGTGCCAACCCTAATAATTGCTCGGAGCAATGTTGAGTCGAACGGAGCCGAGTTTGGCCGAAGTTAGGGAGTTTCGCACCCCTGACCTAAGCGAAACTAACACGGCAAAATCTATAATAACGACATTTAGTATCAGTGTTGCACTACTTGTTCGCTAGATGGCGTTGTTCCTGGCGCAAACTAGGTAACGGTATTCGTATCTAAAATGGTTATTTGAGTTATGAAAAGAAGTATAAGTTTAATCTAGTTTGTTTCGGACAATCGTTAAAAACGAATTTTTGCAATCGATGTTTTTTATACATCGTTAGAGTTGGGTCACAAAATTAATAATAATAGTATAGTCCTCCTCATCGTTTTCGATGACGGCGACCCCAGATAAACATCATGGACGCTGTCTAGCGTGAGCCCTTATGTGACTGGCCAGGCCGAACTTGGTCTTAAACACTCTATTGCACGTGTGACAATACAGTTGGCCAGCTTCGTTGAGCGTGTACACGTAGGAGGGCTTAGGTCTCTCTTTCCGTAATTGGCGTTTGGTGTCTAAGCTTTTGAGACGGTTATCCTCAAACATTTTGACACCGTTATGGATGGTAGAACGCCAAGATGACCTTCTTCCAGCAAGCTCCTCCCAATGCTCAGGGTCGATGGCGCAAGCGCTCAGATGCCGTTTGAGCACGTCCTTGTAGCGCAGGTGCTGACCACCGTGCTTCCGCTTACCCACTGCCAACTCAGAGTAGAGGACAGCTTTAGGCAAGCGGTGATCATCCATTCGAAGGACGTGCCCACACCATCCGAGCTGCCGCTGCATTAGTATGGCCTCCATGCCATACATTCCGGAACGACGCAGGACCTCGGAGTTGGGAACATGGTCCTGCCACTTAATCCTGAGTATAGACCGCAAACACCTCAGGTGGTAAGTGTCTAGTTTCTTTATGTCTGTTTTGTAGAGGCACCATGTCTCTGCTCCATATAAAAGGACAGGAATGATTAGCGCCCTGTAGACGCTAATTTTTGTCTCGAGCTTGAGATCATGGGACCTCCAGACGCGATCTGTGAGTCGTCCGAAATTAGCAGCGGCGTTGGCGATACGTGAAGGTATCTCCGAGGCTAGGGTGTTATCACGCCGGATAGTGCTTCCAAGATATTTAAAGTGTGATACTTCATCTAGAGGTCTCCCATCTAGATTCAGCACCGTTGGGTCAGCCTCACCTCCTCTTGACGGTTGTTTGAGAATTTGAGTATTAAGTAACTACACACTATTAGTACACAAATATTTCCGCATTTATCTTCTTTCGAATATTCGTTTGCGCGAAATTAACAGGAAAACAATGTTTCATACAGAAATCATGCAAAAATTATAGTTAACTTTTCAACAATTTTACGTATGTGTGTGTCACAAATGTCGTGTACAGATACATTTGCGACGTTGCCAAACCATTTCCGACGTTGCCGGGCTGACCACGGCTCGAATTTGGAGTGCCGTCATGTTTAGTGCAATTTTGTTGACACTGATATTTGACAGGTAGTTAATTGACCTAAGCGAGAAGTTCGTCAGCTTAGCTAAGAACTATCATGGCGTGTTATGCAAACAGTCGCTTTTTTGCTTGCAAACGGAAGATTCCCGGTTCGATCCCCAGTCATTGTATGCTGGAACATAACTTTTTGTATTTTTGTTACACCTAAATTTCGTATTGTTTTTTTATTTTTATTTAATTTTTCTTATTATCATAAATCGATTATTAAGTATGGGCTACACGTATTCTTTTATTTTTACAAAGATAATTAGAAATTATACTCTTCCTAATCTCTCTGATTTTTACAATCAGGACATCCTCACTGCAATAAAAACCGGGCAAGTGCGAGTCGGACTCGCGCACGAAGGGTTCCGTGCCATAATGCAAAAAAAAAGCAAAAAAAAACGGTCACCCATCCAAGTACTGACCAATCCCGACGTTGCTTAACTTTGGTCAAAAACCGGGCAAGTGCGAGTCGGACTCGCGCACGAAGGGTTCCGTACCATAATGCAAAAAAAAAAACAAAAAAAAGCAAAAAGAAAACGGTCACCCATCCAAGTACTGACCCCTCCCGACGTTGCTTAACTTTGGTCAAAAATCACGTTTGTTGTATGGGAGCCCCATTTAAATCTTTATTTTATTCTGTTTTTAGTATTTGTTGTTATAGCGGCAACAGAAATACATCATCTGTGAAAATTTCAACTGTCTATTAGCTATTACGGTTCGTGAGATACAGCCTGGTGACAGACGGACGGACGGACGGACGGACAGCGAAGTCTTAGTAATAGGGTCCCGTTTTACCCTTTCGGTACGGAACCCTAAAAATCACGTTTGTTGTATGGGAGACCCATTCAAATCTTTATTTTAATCTGTTTTTAGTATTTGTTGTTATAGCGGCAACAGAAATACATCATCTGTGAAAATTTCAACTGTCTATTAGCTATTACGGTTCGTGAGATACAGCCTGGTGACAGACGGACGGACGGACGGACAGCGAAGTCTTAGTAATAGGGTCCCGTTTTACCCTTTGGGTACGGAACCCTAAAAATCACGTTTGTTGTATGGGAGCCCCATTCAAATCTTTATTTTATTCTGTTTTTAGTATTTGTTGTTATAGCGGCAACAGAAATACATCATCTGTGAAAATTTCAACTGTCTAGCTATTACGGTTCGTGAGATACAGCCTGGTGACGGACGGACGGACGGACAGCGAAGTCTTAGTAATAGGGTCCCGTTTTACCCTTTGGGTACGGAACCCTAAAAAGAAGTGTATAAAATTTCCTGTGGTTAAAAATAATGGATTTTGTCTATGAATGAAAAACACAATTATTACTATAGTTTATTTTTTTTTAGCATTAGAAATAAGGTAAACAATCTTGACGTGTCTTTTAATTGAAAAACACATTTTAAAAATAAGTTACGGCAAATATGTAACAATTATAAATCTAATACGATCATTTATATTCTTCTGCTTTCATAAGTAATCGTTTTTGATTTTTTAAAAACCTGATAATACTGAGTATGTGGGGGAAGCGCTGCTGGCCTAGCTGAAAGCAATTCGGAGGTCGCGGGTTCTAACCCCGGCTCGTACCAATGATTTTTCGAACTTTTGTACGAAATAGCATTTGATGGTCTAAAGAGCTTATCCAGTTTTGCAGACAGTAATACTCTAAAAATGGTTTATTATGCATATTTCGAGAGCATTATGAGGTACTGCATAGAAGTCTGGGGCAATGGCATAAACATACAAGATGTGCTCATAAAACAGAAAAAGGCTCTAAGGTTTCTTGTAGGGTGTTCAGATGTACCTGACACGACGCATAGATATATATTTATAGAGCATCAAATTTTAACAGCTATTTCTCTTTACCTTTACTCCATATGCCTATGTTTATGTTTTTAAAAATAAAGACCAATTCAAAACAGCCAGACAGAATGTTCGCAGTAATTTTAGAAATAGAGATGACATGTTAGTAATTAAAAGTAATTTTCGATATTTTGACAAGAGTTTAAACAACACCGCAGTAAGGGTGTATAATAAATTAGATAGGGATATAAAGGAATGCCAGGATTTTAAAACATTTGAAAGAAAACTGAAACAATATTTTATTAGTAAGCCCTATTGTTCCATTAAAGAATACTTTGCTAGAGCTTTAGATTAAATTAATATTTGTTTTTATATGTTTACTCTGATTATGTATTCTCTTTTTGTCTTCTGTTTTAACTTATTTTCTTAATTTTATTGGTAAACTAATTAACTGACATTTAATATATATATAATTTATTTCTTAGTATGATTTTAATTGTAATGGATTTTTATTCTTTTGATTTTTGTAATTAATTTTAATTTTGACATTACCGGTGATGTAATGTTAATATAATTGTATTTGCATGCATTGTACCTACCATGTTTTATCTGCAAATAAATAAATGATGATGATGATGATGATGATGATACCTACCTATTTATACACCGATACCTATTTTTCGGTGAAAGAAAACAATGTGAGGAAACCGGACTAATCCAAATAAGTTTACTCTCTGGGTTGGAAGGTCAGGGCAGTCGCTTTCGTAAAAACTAGTGCGCATGCCAATTCTGGGATTAGTTGCCAAGCGGAGATTGAATATTTGGGAGACCGACCAAAGCTTACAAAACATAAAAACTCAAAAATGCGCGTTTTCTCATAGAGCTAAGAGATCAAACCCCTTATAGCAAATTTCATCGAAATCGTTAGAGCCGTTTCTGATACCATCCAAATATATAAATAAATAATTATATATCTAATAATTGCTTGTTTAAAGGTAAGATAACACAAAGGAGAAACAAAAAGAAATTACCTACTCGCACCAGTCTTGAACCCCAATCCTCTTGCACGTATTTCCACGAACATACCGTTACGCTATTGCAACATACTTACGTTGTGTGAAATTGTCTACTACAAGGATCACGGAAACACTGTTTGCATGTGTGAGTAATAGTAGGAAAAAGCGTGACAGCAACACTCCGTCGAATTAAAAAGGTGGTTTTTGCACAATGAAGTATTCAATGTTTATTTTAATAGTTCAATATTTACTTAAAGAGTGCGCGAAACATACTTTTAAGTATACAAATACCAAGACCATTTCACAAAAAAATAAAATCTGAAATTTTGCAAAAGTGGTGCCATCTAGCGAGAGTTAAGTTTTGAGTAACCTAGGCGAACCACCTTAATTCCTAGGTTAAATTTTTCCCGTAATTAATACTTTCCAAGTCGTTTTATTCGCATTCTTTTTATTTCTTAGGCGATAATATTACCATGGTCCCACCGCACTGTTTCTTTTCAGAAAAAAATATACTACATTTTATAAGTGCAGTTTCTCATATAAGTGAATTAGTATCGGTGTTGCACTAATTGTCTGCTAGATGGCGTTGTTCCTGGCGCAAACTAGGTAACGGTATTCGTCTCTAAAATGGTTACTTGAGTTATGAAGCAAGGGGTAATAGTTTGTTCAAGACAATTCTTAACATATTTTTGAAATCGATGTTTATATATAAATATAGAAAACATCGTTAGAGATAGAATAAGAAAAGTCTGTAACGATTTTGATAGCATACGCAGTGCAAGTGTTATTTATATGTAAGCGGGTCGTCAGCCATGATAAATAATAATCAATAATCTGAATATTTGACACTGCTTGACATTCCATCAGACGCAGCCGTCATAACAAACGGTCTGCGACATATAGATTATAATTTCATATAAGTTTGAATTATAAAATAACACTTGCACTGCGTGTGCTATCAAAGCCGTTGCAGACTTATCTTGGTATAACTTTAGTACATGTGCCATGTGTTCTAATTTTTTTTTATTGTAACAACTTTATTAGGTACCATGGGGCTATTCATAAATTACGTCATTTCAAATTAGGGGGGGGGGGTCTGGATCTCGGATGATAGTAGCATGACGTAGGAGGAAACGGGGTCATTCGAAGCATGATTTTAGGGGGGGGGGGGGGGTCAAAAATACATGATGTTATTTATGGACAGCCGTCTTGGTTTGCAATAAAGGATTCTATTCTAATGCCTAAACCTTTGGTTTCAGAGAGGACCTCTTCATCACCTCGAAGCTGTGGAACACGTTCCACCGTCCGGACCTCGTGCGGGGCGCTCTGCTCAAGACCTTGGAGAACCTCGGCCTTAAATACCTAGACCTGTACCTCATCCACTGGCCTCAGGCCTACAAGGTACGCCGTATACAAGCAATAGGCCAGGCCACAGAATAAATAATAGTACTAGGTACAGAAGACTCGCTCTCTAACAAAACGCGTCTGTCACGATCAGCACAGATATGGCCGCTAGGCGGCGACAGCGCCACGCGCGGATTATGGCTAGCCACCGAAATTGGTGTGGAACGGATGCACTTTTAGCTACCTGTAGCAAAGCGACGAAATCGCGGAGTGAGCCACGCCTGGCCAGTTTCTCCACGGTGACAGGTGCGACAACTATCCGTTGCATCTCTAGGTAAAACTGTTGATACTTACCAAAAAAACCGGGCAAGTGCGAGTCGGACTCGCGCACGTAGGGTTCCGTACCACAATGAAAAAAAAAACGGAAAAAAAATGCAAAAAGAAACGGTCACCCATCCAAGTACTGACCACGCCCGACGTTGCTTAACTTTGGTCAAAAATCTCGTTTGTTGTATGGGAGCCCCATTTAAATCTTTATTTTATTCTGTTTTTAGTATTTGTTGTTATAGCGGCAACAGAAATACATCATCTGTGAAAATTTCAACAGTCTAGCTATCACGGTTCGTGAGATACAGCCTGGTGACAGACGGACGGACGGACGGACAGCGAAGTCTTAGTAATAGGGTCCCGTTTTACCCTTTGGGTACGGAACCCTAAAAAATGTACCTAGTTATACCTCTTGGATCTACACAGTTTACACAATAAATATTACTGTTTTCTGTCATTTATTTCGGTTTGTAATCAATGTATTTAATAATTTTACAGGAAGACGGCGAACTTTTCCCCGTGGACGCCGCCGGCAAGATCCAATTCTCTGAAGTGGACTATGTGGACACGTGGAAGGCCCTGGAGCCCCTGGTCGCTGAAGGCCTGGTGCGGTCTCTCGGGGTGTCCAACTTCAACTCGAAGCAGATCACTCGAGTGCTGGAGGTCGCTAAAGTCAAGCCGGTCGTCAACCAGGTACAGACAACATAATACGGTATTTTCTAGAGATGCACCGGATATCCGGTTACATTCCGGTATCCGGCCTATCCGGCCATTATTTTACTATCTGGCCGGATACCGGATAGTAACATTGCTTGATTTCGGAGTAAACAAATTGGACTTAAGAATCGGACACGGTCATAATCGTACTTGTTTATTATATTAAAATAATTTAATCATTCCACTGACTTGCACGCGCACTCATTTCGGACCGAGAAACGAGTCCGCGCGAACGTTTACTAGGAAACAGGTCAAACCCGCAAAATGCGCACCTGGAAAACCGAAACGTAGGTATAGTTCCGCTGGCCGAATATTCGGCGACCGGATATTCGGCCGATGTTCAGGCCGAATATCCGGTATCCGGTATCCAGCCAAACAACTATCCGTTGCATCTCTAGTATTTTCCTTTCCTACTAGTCAAATCAGTTACTTTTTACAAGCTTATTTAGCTTCACCTGACCGTTGTCTGTGTGTAATCAAATCTTGCAAGCTAAATTTGATCCACTTCCCGGTTTCCGATTGAGCTGAAATTTTGCATGCACGTATAAATCGGATGACAATGCAATATTATGGTACCATCGAACTGATCTGATGATGGAGACAGGAGGTGGCCATAGGAACTCTGTGATGAAACAACGCAACCTAATTGACAACATTTCAAAAATTTCAATATCCCTAAATCGAAAACCATTTCGAGAGGGGCTCCTGTAGATTACAAAAAAATATATTTTATATATTTTTTACGATTTTTTGTATTCAAAATCTCTAAAAATAGTTAAAACGGAAATTGACGTCACCCAGCTGCTTCAGTTCTGCCACTACAAGCAAAGAAATGACTTCCGATTGGGTTGACATTGTCATTGTCATTGTCACTTCACTACCAGTGACACTTGACAATGGTTTACTAACAGTTCACATTGTTCGGATATTTTTCTTGTGTGATTTTATTATTTACGACACTGAATTATCACGACTTTCCAAACGACCCTGCATTTTAATGGACTATACGGTACTTTCTTCTTTTTCGCCGACAAACCAGTGTTGTTTTGGCATGTTTTGAAAAAACAATGTTTAATACGAGGCATTTCTAGAAACAAATATTATTGAAAACGGGATGAAAACCAATCGTTTGACTTGAGTTTTGAAGTTTGTGACACTTGTTAATTTGTGATTTTATTTTTAACGTTTGAAGTTATGTGACTCGCACTGTTGTCTATGCTCAAACGTAAATTAATTCAACGTTTTTTCCAGTGTATGAAACAGATCCGTGACGTCACGATTCTCACAAATGACGTTTGTTACATACGCCCTTTTGTTTCAAGTAACAATATAAATAGATTTTATGACCAAAATATAGGACTTACGCAAAATAAAAAAAATACGGGTACCTTAAATTAGTGCGTTTTTTCGATGTAGACAATAAAAAGTAGCACTTAAAAATATGAAATGTTGTCAATTGGGTTAGGGGTTTTTAGAATTGTCTCGATGAGTATTAGTTGTCTGCCGTAAGAAAAGTACAGTCAGCGATAAAAGCTTGTACCAAAAATGAAATTTTTGCCAAAACCATTTGTTAATATGGAATTTATATGTAATACATTACATGGAATTTATATGAAACGTTACGGTCAACTCGCCTACTATTTATATTTCTATCTGATTTATTAGGGTGCGTCGTATAATATATACCAACATTTGATATAATCTAATTTTAATATCATTCACAACATATAACACACGTTGGGGCTACCAACAAAAAATATATGTTTATAACATATATGGTAGAAATTCTCTAACATACTTCGTATATATTAATAAATAATATAAAGTTTGTATTGGCTAATTATTTTTTATATAACATTTATAGCTTATAGGAATTATTACAAATAAAGATATTTGAAATATCTTATATATATTATAACATAATAATTACATAAGAAAAATACCTTCCAAAATATATGATCATACATGTAACAAAGTAATTAGTATCTTCTGCGGTTGTTCTTTACTAAAGCAGGTCTCCGTTAGGTACGACGACGAGCGAACCGAGGAGGAGTGTTAGGTTGAACTGCGAACAAACAGTGCGCGAGCCGAGCGAGCGAAGCGTGCGTGCCGCGGCAGCGGCCGGCGAAGCGCCAGAACGAAATTGGTCCATGGTTCAATAATTTACCGGATTTTATTATTCATTTATGTTATTAGATCTTGGGTCATTCCATAATAAACGCTACCCAGGGTTCAAAAATGAAAATTGGTTTAAGAAGTCAATACTAACCTATTTCCATAGAAAACATACCAAACCTTCATGTCAGAAAAAATATCCGAAAAAAAACCATTTTTACATGTTTTCCATGTACTTGATCGCAACGTTTTAAATGATAGGCGTAAAACTAAATTTATACAGCAATATTGGCAAGACTAATTAAAAAGAAAATAAATGTAAACTGTTACAAATTTCTCGCAGTTATTTCAGGTAAAATATCGTAATTTTATAATTTGTCTTTAAAAATATTAAAAAGCATGGATTAATTGGTTTTTAGAAGAGTATTCTAGACTGTGGTCTCAAAGTAACACTCGAAACGAAAAAGAGATAAAAGTATGTGTAACTTTTCCCGTAATTAACTACAGCCAAACATGTTTTGCCAAAGAAAGGCTATGATGTGAACCTATTCAAATGTGTAATAATTATTGTTTTAGCGTCTGCTTTAGTCGTATGTTTTAAAGTTTGAAGTTGTGTAACACCCGAAACGTGGTGACCGTCCGCCTGTCCGTCCCCGGCTTTTCTCCGTGGTGGTTAGTGCTAGAAAGCTGCAATTTGGCATGGATACAAAAATCAATCATGGCGACAAAGTAGTAACACAAAAAATACAAAACAAATTTTTTTTTAGGGTAGCTCCAGTACAAAATATTTTTTATTTTTTGTCGCCTTTAATCCTGTGGTGTGGGGTGTCGTTGGATAGATCTTTCAAAATGAATAGGTGTCACCATCAACCATTTTTTGATTAAGTGAATATTTTCGGAAATATTCGAATCGAAAGAAAAATAATTATGATATCTTCGAGAAACAGTTTTTATTGTTAAGATTAATGTATTTAATACTAATTCAGCATCTATTACTTATGATTTTAATCGAATTTATTAAAAAGACAATAATTTCAATAAAATTAGCCATAATTTCGTATAAATCTGTCTTAATTTCGTACTCGTAACACCCGAAACGAACCATGAGTAACACCCGAAACAGGTAATTTATTTTATTAAAATTAAACAAAAAGTGATACTAAGTGTTACTTCAGTGTTTCAGTAGACTATACTAACTATTACTACTTGACATATGCATTTTGGTACTGATGGTCAGAAGGTATAGGCCAATTCGCGTAACGCCCGAAACAGTTACTTTTTAGTGATTCTCTCGTTATTGGTCTTATACTTTAATTATGTGTGTACAGGAAAAGAAAATATTATCAAAGTAGTAGATGAATCAATAGTTATAACCTCGTAGTTCCTGTTACAATATCGATTAAAACCTTATTTTATGAGTTCAAGTGTAACACCCGAAACGGTGGAATGACCCTCATGTAACTGATATAGTTTTTGATCGTTTGACTATATAATTTTTATGAAATTCAAGTTTTATACAATATGAAATTATCTACATTGAATGTTATTCAAAAACAAATTAGCCATTTTGACATTATACGATTTGGGTTTTATACAATGCAAAACTTATATTATTCAAAATTATACAAAGTGAGCGTATATCATGTGAATGTTATGTTAATAATTGGTATATATTATATTACTTACCCGATTTATTAAATAGAACTTGTTTTTAAAAATAACTGTCACTTGAATATATTGAAAAAAAGAATTCTCTTTTCCAGGTCGAATGCCACCCGTACCTCAACCAGAAGCGCCTAAAAGACTTCTGCGAGGCCAGAGGCATCAAACTGACGGCCTACTCGCCCCTGGGGTCCCCGGACAGACCCTGGGCCAAGCCCGGAGAACCCCTGCTCATGGAGGACCCCAAGCTCAAGGCTATCGCTGACAGACTTGGCAAGACCCCTGCACAAGTGCTCATCAGGTAAACACTCGCTCGTCTCGGTGTTCAATTTACGCTCCTCGTTCATTAATAAAAGCACTAAAGTTCGGTTTTATTAGCATTAGAAATAAGGTAAACAATCTTGATGTGTCTTTTAATTGAAAAACACGTTTTAAAAATAAGTTACAAATACACTCGGCGTCAAAAAAATCGCACCTCGCCAAAAATTCGTTTCAAGCAAATATAGCTCTTATCTAATGCATTGTACCCTGTCAATATTGGTATCATTTGAAAGCGCAATTAATGAACTTTAAAAAGATAAATCGTCATTGTCCGTAAAAACAAACGTCGTCGAACATAGGCGTCTTGTTTAAAAAAGGGCCGAGATCCAATTTTAATCGGTCCGTTGTTGTGCAATCCGGGACGGGTATAAAATGGAGGGTAAAGGTTAGTTATGGTTTATTCGCTCTCCAGAGGTCACTGAAGTTATTAATGAACCATTACAGCAAGAAAAAACCCTTGGACATGGATACCAGTCCAGAAGGAGTAGCTCAAGAGGTGGCACTGCTGCAAAGAAGACTAAGGCAGTAAAGAAGCTGCTGAAAGATTTAACATAAGCGATTTCCGAGTGCGTTGAGTCTTGCTGGGGTTCCAGGTGACTGGTGGTTACATCAGGAGGCCTGGACCTGGAAGACAACACTGCTCTTCCGCTAGAGACAATCGGTACATTGTATCGAACTCTTTGCAGAACCGTTTCTCCGAGGCTGTTGAGCTGCAGCAGCAGCTTCAAGCAGCTCAAAAAACAGCAGTAAGCATCTCTACGATCGGAAGAGAGCCGGAAGAGAAGAGGATGTTGCTCCGTAGAGCTGCTACAGGCCCCCAATTAAAGCAATAGCATCGAATAGCCAGGAGGCAATTTTGCCGACTGCACGAAGATTGGACGTTTGAACAATAGAGGAATGTCCTCTTTTCCGACGAGACGAGGGTGTGCCTTTACACCAACGACAGGTGCAGGGGAGTGTGTAGGAGGCAGGGACAGCAATTTACGCAGCCCTGCACTGAAGAAACCGTCTGCTTAGGGGACGGATCTCGCATGTTCTGGGGCGGCATTTCGATCGACGAGTAAACTGATCTCCTGTGCATTTCCCGCACTGAAGGTGGTCACAGGCAGGGATCCCTGACTGCTCGGCGTTCCATAACGGTGTTCTTGGAAGAGCATGTGATCCCATATGATGGTTTTGTTGGACCCAACTTCCAGTTTATGCATGACAACGCCCGCTGTCACACTGCGTTGTTTGGGTGAGACTAACTGTGGGAGGTTGGGATCCCGGTAATGGAGTGGCCAGCAAGGAGCCCTGACCTGAACCCAATCGAACATCACTAGGATCAGCTAAACCGGCGGGTTCGGTCGCCTGATCCTGCTCCTGCCACTCTCGACAGGCTTCAAAACGCCATTATTGAGGAGTGGAACAACTTTCCTCAAAAACACATCGTGGCACTCATGACAGTCATGAATGATCACATGGAAGCTACTGGGAGGGCAAGAGGAGGCAGCACTAGGTTTTAAGTTTAGTTTTAAGTTTGTTTTTTTCCGTATCTGTTGATTTTGTAGTGTTTTTATTCTCTGCAATTTTAACCTGAATACACGTCGATTCGTTTTTCCTGAAAATTTTCTTTTTGTATCTGGGTAGATCGTCCATTTTACGTCATTTTCCAATAGAGGGTTTCATAACCTTTCAAATAAGGCCCCATAGTCCTATCTTGCCTTATATATTACAGTAGAGTCCGGTTATAACGACACTCAAGGGACCGCTGATATTACGTCGTACTAACCGGACGTCGTACAAAACGAGCCGCCAATTTTAATATATTTTTTAATCAAAATAATTACATCATTTTGTATTTATTAATACTTATGCGACAATCAAAGAAATAAAACATTTCTTTTAAAATATATATTTACGTTAGTATTACAACACCATGTCTTAAATGGAGAGACTTGTGTGTTTAGAAGAAGCCACTTTTCATCAAGGTACGCGTCCTCACTCGTCATCCGCAAATTACTCGAATCCCGTAAAATAAAAAGTCGTAATTCTTGGGGATCTAATCAAGATGACGTTGTTTTATCACATAGTTCCTGTGGCCACCTCCTGTGTCCATCGACAGATCAGCTCGAAGGTACCTACCAAAATATTGCATTGTCACCCAACTTACATAATTATCTTATTTATCTTATTTTTTTTATTATGTGTGTGAAGTTTAAGCTCAATCGAATAATGGGAATTGTTTTATTTAGTTTGCAAGATTACGAAAAGTCGCATGACTATCCATTTCATCTTGCTCCCTATATGCAAAAGGGGGAGGAGAGTTGGGTGCGCGGGACGGAGTAAGCTTCTTACCAATAATTTATTTGTAAAAACTACGTCGCTCGTCGTTGTAACCGGACTTGACGGACGGATTTTGAGTCAATTTCCGTTAGTTAAAAGCGATCGGTCGTTATAAGCGGAGTCGTTATAAACGGTTGTGCTTTCATAGTAACTTGTATTAAAACCAAACAAGTGCCTATACTTACGTCGCTATAAGCGGTTGGTTGTTATATGCGGAGTCGTACTAACCGGACTCTACTGTATAAGGTTTAAAACCGTTTGAAAGAAAAAAGTTAAGATGTGCGATTTTTTTGACGCTGAGTGTATGTTTCAATTATGAATGTAATACGATCATTTATATTCTTCTGCTTTCATAAGTAATAGTTACTGATTTTTAAAAAGCGTTTTTCAATTACAAGACATATCAAGAGCTTACCTTCTTGCAAGTTGTTTCTAATGCTAAAAAAACGAACTATAAACTGAAAATCGTAGTTCAAGACCAAAAAAAGTAAGACAATGTTGCCAATGCAATAAATTGTTTGTAAAATAGTAAATTCCTTTTTATAAATAAACACGCTAAGATAATTTACTTATTGGTAATTTTACTCCTACGATTTAAAAAAGTACTTTTATTTACTTATTTTTACATAAATACAAGACGCGCTAGTAAAAAGTGGCAACATTGTCTTACTTTGATCTTGAACTACGATTTTCAGTTTAGTCTCGCTTGTTATTCAATTTCGGGTGCTTTAGTAAATGCCATCATATAAACACTATCTGCGCTTAATATTCAATATGGAAGCTCGCTCCGTGGTCGACGTAACAGCTAAACGTACGATTGTACATTTAACCTCCTAAAACCCACTTGCACCATTCCATTAACCCGGGGTTAACCGGTTAAACCAGGAGTTGCCATGGTCAGCCATACAATTTGACACTAGGTTAATAGTTTAACCGCTTAACCCCGGGTTAGTGGAATGGTGCAAGTGGGCCTAAGACCCCGCGTACAAATTTGTGTACATATTCCCATAGACTAGGGATCCTCTAGACCGAGTTTAGAGCAATTATTTCATGCAACCGATGATGCCGAAAATGCGGGGGTGCGCGGGACGAGGTGAGCGAAGTCCCGGGCCGTGATTGGTGCGTTCAAAGACACGGACGTCACACAAAGACACTTTCGACTCGACATGGAGTAAAATTACCGTATGCGTGGCAGACGGGGTAGCGCGACTATGCTCAGTATGGAGGATGTTTTGTCTGTGTTGTGTAACTAAGGGTTCTAAATTCAAAAACAAAACAACTGTCATTGGGTCTCGGGAGGTTAAATTATTGATGAAAAGTTTAACCAATTTGTCGGTAGATGGCGTTGTACTAGACACAAACTGACGAAGTTTGTACCTTATCGCAAAGGTCATCGCCTTTGACCCATGTTCTATCACTGGTGTGTTACGCCCACATGTACCATTCCACTAACCTGGGGTTAACCGGTTAAACCGGTTAGTTACCATGGTTACCAGTACAATTTGACACTGGGTTGACGGTTAAACCTCGTAACCCCGGGTTAGTGGGATGGTGCAAGTGGGCCTTAATAAAATTGTTAAGGGCCACTTGTGCCATTCACTAACCCAGGGTTTACCGGTTAAACCTTTGCGTTACCATGGTTACCAGTACAATTTGACAGTAAGTTAACGATTTAACCGGTTAACACAGGGTTAGTGGGGTGGTGCAAGTGGCGCTAAAAGTCAAGAGCCCATCAACGCGCACACTAGCGCCACTGCTAAAAAATCGTGATTATTTAAGTAAGTTTAAATTTAACGAAAGATATTTAAAAAAGTTGGCCGCTACGTACTGTATTGTATTATGTATTTAAGTACCTTTTGAATACATCAAACTAGTTTTTATGATTTATGATGCTGGATTCGTCGATGTACGAACTCAAAACAAAAACGGCCGTTTTAACTATGGACGCATAGATTGACGAATCCAGCAACATAAAAACTAGTTTGATGTTATTCAAAAGGTACTTAAATTTTTTGCTTGTTCAGTCGCCATCAGATATATCGGAGCGGCCAAGGTGTTCACAATATCTGAACACGCACTCTAACGCCTTGACAATAGAGGCGTGCTCAGATATTTGTGAGCAGCTTGGCCGCTCCGATATATCTCATGGCGACTGTACTAAAAATGTCATTTTTTCCAAAACCGTTATTCCAGATACCAGATCGACCGCGGCGTGATCGTGATACCCAAGTCGGTGACCAAGTCCAGGATCGCGTCCAACTTCGACGTGTTCGACTTCAAGCTATCCAAGGAGGACTTGGACTTGATCGACTCTTTCAACGTTAACGGCCGATTCGTGCCCATGACCGCGTAAGTAGTCGAAGTCGGTGACGAAGTCCAGGATCGCGTCCAACTTCGACTTCAAGCTGTCCAAGGAGGACTTGGACTTGATCGACTCTTTCAACGTAAACGGCCGATTCGTGCCCATGACCGCGTAAGTAGTCGAAGTCGGTGACGAAGTCCAGGATCGCGTCCAACTTCGACTTCAAGCTGTCCAAGGAGGACTTGGACTTGATCGACTCTTTCAACGTAAACGGCCGATTCGTGCCCATGACCGCGTAAGTAGTCGAAGTCGGTGACCAAGTCCAGGATCGCGTCCAACTTCGACTTCAAGCTGTCCAAGGAGGACTTGGACTTGATCGACTCTTTCAACGTAAACGGCCGATTCGTGCCCATGACCGCGTAAGTAGTCGAAGTCGGTGACCAAGTCCAGGATCGCGTCCAACTTCGACGTGCTCGACTTCAAGCTGTCCAAGGAGGACTTGGACTTGATCGACTCTTTCAACGTCAACGGGAGATTCGTGGGCCGCGAGAGTTAACCCTTTCAACGCTTAACGTCATAAAGGAAAATTTCACTCACACGCCAACGTCCCCGGACCCGGACCCGGGTATGTCCTTAAACTACGTCCAAGACCACCGGTGGACGGGCAGCAGCGTCCCTCAAATTCGGTGTACTCGACTGCGATCGCCAACCCGCCTGCCAAGCGTGGCGATTATGGCATTCACCCCCCATCAAGGGGGAAGGCCTATGCTCAGCAGTGGACGTCTTGTGGCTGAGACGATGATGATGATGACGCCAACGTCACGGGCGCAAGCCTATAGTCTGTATCTTTAGGTATCTAAATAAAAGTAAACAATTTGTAAATTTTCGGGTAGTTATAACATTTATTGGTTAACCAACCAAATACAAAACCGCCTGGATCTGTCACTGAACGACCTGACTTTAACCTACATTATTTGATCGTGTAATGTTTTCATCTGCCCTCAACTGGCTTAACCCCTCAAACGCTCGTGTCAAAAATTTGGTATTGAATTAATAACCTTGAAATTGTAAATTAAAGTACAAATTGTCTGTGACGTATACGGGACAAGGCAGTCGACGGGTTAAGGAGCTATTTGAGGGTAGATTTCGTTTACTCTTGTTTAAATACATAAAGATACAGAGTATAATGTAAACCCATAGCGCAGCCATTCTAAAGTGTTCTCCGCGGACCCCTAGGGACCCGTAAACCTGCTCTTCTATGTCTGTTCACGGTTCCATGATGAAGGAGGACTTTTTAAAGCTGGGACTCCGTCAAATATTTCGCTTTCCAAAAAGGTTCGCCACCAAAAAAGTTTGAGAAGAGCGATCCTTCATATAGGGAAGCGGCCCTAGAGAAATATAAGTGAGAGTGCTCCATACATCAGTTTTCTTACCAAAACGCAGGTTACTTTCGTAGTCGACATCTAGCGTCATGTAGCGGAATTTATCAGTACTGCTAGTCGACAATAGATGTCGCGGCGAACAATAACTCTAATGCTCAACAATTTTCAGCTAATGTTATAACTCGAAACGCTACTTCCAACTCCTTCTGCTTCTAATATTTTTTTTTTTGCATTAGAAATTAAAAGTAAAATCAACATTTTAATTGAAAAACATATATTAAAAATAAATTACGGCAAATATGTAACAATTATGAATCTAATACGATCATTTATATTCTTCTGCTTTCATAAGTAATAGTTAGTGATTTTTTAAAAACGTTTTTCAATTAAAAGACCTCTTACCTTCTTTCAAGTTTTTTCTAATGCTAAAAACGAACTATAGTTGTAGATTGTTTTAGCAGTAAGTTCATTTTTCTTCAGTAGCGGAATTATCAGTACCGCTACTCGACAATAGATGTCGCGACGATCGAAAAGTAATGCACAAAATGTATATGTTTTTTTTTGTTACAGGTCTCTTGGCCACAAGTACCATCCTTTTGAAAACGACGAGTTCTAAACTATGTGTAATGGTCTTGTTATGTTTATATGTATATTCTGTTAGTGCGTGCATATTTTATGTATAATAAATTGTTGTAAATAATTTGTATTTCAATGTGAAATATCCGAACACGATCCGGTTTCATTGACTGGATAATCTTTGTCCTCGCGTTATCCCGGCATGTTGCCACGGCTTATGAGAGCCTGGGGTCCGCTTGACAACTAATCCCATGATTTGACGTAGGCACTAGTTTTTACGAAAGCGACTGCCATCTGACCTTCCAACCTGAGGGGAAACTAGGCCTTATTGGGATTAATCCGGTTTCCTCACGATGTATTCCTTCACCGAAAAGCAACTGGTAAATATCAAATGATATTTCGTACATAAATTCCGAAAAACTCATGGGGTTTAAAACCGCGACCTCCGGATTGAAAGACGTACGCTCTTACCGCTAGGCCACCAGACTACAGGGTACACACAGAATACAGGGGGCCGATTTTTGAATTTCGACCACACGATTTCGTATTTCGTTAAATAATATCTCCATTACTAGGCATTTGAATTCTACTAATAGAATTGAAATTGAGTGGTCAATAGCACGAGATTCCAAATTTCAATAGCTCGTATTTCAAAAATTAGCTTTTCGCCGTTTTCCACCGATTTTCGAGTGACGAAATCGAGCGATCGAAATTCAAAAATCCGCCCCCAGGTTGTAACAAAAATAGTGGGGATCCGTTAACCTTTTGAACGCCAAACGGCGCATCCATTTGCCGTGCCACTGACGCCACGGGGGTAAAATATAGTTTTGTGAATAAATAATGCCAACCTAAAAGTGGGGTGTTTTCCAGTAGATTATCATCAAAAAACGATCGACGTCAAATGCCGTCTTTGTCGTCGTTGTCAATTGCCGTCTGTGGCGTTCAGAAGGTTAAGGAGCTATTTGAGGGTAGATTTTATTTGATTGATTTTAAAGATACAGTTATAGGAGAATAAGAAATAAAAGTCATATGTATACAATTACCTATAATTCATTAAATAACTTTACAACTGATTTTTGCCGGATGGAGTGGCTACGAATGTGTGGGCCTTAACTCTAGTTTACTTCTTGTTAACCATCTCTTCCAGCGCCTTGATTTCGGCTGAAACAAAAAAAGAATACAATAAAAAAAGTTAGTAAACATTTCATTTTGCATTGTATATCTATCTAATACAGTGGTGGGCAAAGTGCGGCCCGCGGGCTAGCACCGGCCCGCCGCCGGTCCTATGAAATAATTAGTATATGGCATTGGCCTACGATTATCACAAGTCAAAATAAATTTTGGCTACAATTCTGGCCCTTCACTTAAATTTCCTAAACTCTCTGACCCCCATGAAGAAAGTTTGCCCACCACTGATCTAATATCTATTTGTAAGAAAGGGTTAAAACATAATTAGTTCGTTTTTTTTTAGCATTAGAAAGAACTTCAAAGAAGGTAAGCGATCTTGGCATATCTTTTAATTGAAAAACGCTTTTTAAAAATCAATAACTATTACTTATGAAAGCAGAAGAATATAAATGATCGTATTAGATTCGTAATTGTTACATATTTGCCGTAACTTATTTTTAAAATGTGTTTTTCAATTAAAAGACACATCAAGATTTTATACCTAATTTCTAATGCTAAAAAAAAACGAAGTATAAATCAGGCCCTTAAAGTTTTATGAATGAGCGGGTTACTGTATAAATGAGATATATTCGTATTCGGCCGTGTTTTAATTTATCGCCACTCGTTTCGAATTTCCTCTTTTCCGCACTTGTATCGTAAATAACTGTTATAGTCACGTGCGGATAGGTAATTCGCACGTGTATGGTACAACGTTTTACAGTACATATGGCCCTTTAAACTTTTGACATACGCACAAATAGTGCTATTTTACGCACTAGTGCGGGAAAATAGGACAATAATGTACTGTAAATAACTATCTAAAGCATCCGCTAGGTGGCGCGGGTGCATTTCGCGGTCAGGCATGAGACGGTTCCGTTTCTTTTCATAAACATTCACGGCCTTCCAGAGGGATAAGGTCAAAATCAAAAACACGTGCGGAGTGCAGTTCGCGGATCTGTAATGAACTTGTTTTCAGCGTTTTAGGCAGTTTTAGCCTAACCGAATATTCGGTTCGGTATGATCTGAACCGAATATTCGTATTCGTCAAAGTTAATATTCGGCCCATCTTTAGTATAAAGTTACTGTATTATTAAATTACTAGGTTTTGCACGCGACTTCGTCTGCGTGGAAATAGTAACCACTGTAACCAGCAGCTAGAGTAAGTATAGCGCCTGGATAAAATCTAATAGCAATTCGAGCATAATATGCTTAATTATGCTGCCGAATCCGACACAAGAGCAGCCGATGCAACGTAGCCATGCCGTTTTGTCGACTAAATAGTGTTTAGTTTTAAGTTTGTTAAAACGTATGTTAAAAAGTACGTTAGTCTGTAAGGTATTGTAATATGGGCCTTGTTGCCAATTAACAGGCACTTCATTAATTTTCTCATTTCCACCCCCCTTTTCACCCTCTTTAGGGATGACTTCTGACATAAAAACTATCCCATGTCCTTCCCCGGGACTTAAACTATCTGTATGCCAAATTTAAACTAAATCCGTTCAGCGGTTTAAGTGTGAAGAGGTAACAGACAGCCTTTCGCATTTGGGTCATTCCATAAGAAACGCTACCAAAGGGTTGAAAAATGAAAACTGGTTTAAGAAGTCAAAACTAACCTATTTCCATAGAAAACATACCGAACCTTCATGTCACAAAAAAAAACCGAAAAAAAATGTTTTTTTATGGTAGCTCCTGTACAAAAAAAATATTTTTAATTTTTTTTTGCATTTAATCCTGTGATGTGGGGTGTCATTGGATAGATCTTTCAAAATGAATAGGTGTCACCATCAACAAGTTTTTGATTAAGTGAATATTTTCGGAAATATTCGCATCGAAAGAAAAATAATTATGATATCTTCGAAAAACAGTTTTTATTGTTAAGATAATGTATTTTAAAATAATTCACCATTTATTACTTATATTTTTAATCGAATTTATTAAAAAGACAATAATTTCAATAAAATGAGCCATAATTTCGTATAAATCTGTCTTAATTTCGTACTCGTAACACCCGAAACGAACCATGAGTAACACCCGAAACAGGTAATTTATTTTATTAAAATTAAATAAGAAGTGATACTAAGTGTTACTTCAGTGTTTCAGTAGACTATACTAACTATTATTACTTGACATAAATAAAACTGGAGCTTACTTGATAAAATTCGCTTAATTATGCATTTTGGTACTGATGGTCAGAAGGTATAGGCCAATTTGCGTAACGCCCGAAACAGCTACTTTTTAGTGATTCTCTCGTTATTTCTCTTATACTTTAATAATGTGCGTACAGGAAAGGAAAATATTATCAAAGTAGTAGATGAATCAATAGTTATAACCTCCTAGTTACTGTTACAATATCGAATAAAACCTTATTTTATGAGTTCAAGTGTAACACCCGAAACGGTGGAATGACCCATTTATAATATTAGTATGGATTACGAGGTTATAAAGAGACTATGTAAAGTAGGACCTACCCGCAGCCGCTAGGGCCTTCTCTGCCGCGATCTTGGCGTCTCTGATGGGCTTCTCCTTGGCCTCGATCTCCCGGAGCTTGGCCTCTCTCTTCGAGAGCCTGTTCTGGTGGAATGCTCCATAGACAATGCCCACGGTGAGGAATGACCAGCGACCAAACTGGAAACAACAATGTTAATTTAAACTTTTTGACTGTCAAAGACATCCTATCATACAGGGTGTTACTGACCATGGGGCTTTAAATTCAGAGCTCGATTCTACTCGCTAAACTGAGCTACTTTTACTATGGCACCAACCCCGAAAGCCCGAATTTTTTTTTTACTTTTTCATACATTTTGGCTGATCAGATGTCGACATTTTCTATGGAAAAGCTAAAATTTTTCCCCGATTTTAGGGTTGGTCCCATAGTAAAAGTAACTCAGTTTAGCGAGTTTAGCGAGTAAAATCAAGCCCTGGAATTAAAGCCCCATGGTCAGACACATACTGTATCGGCCAGAGGTCGGAAACTCGTATTTGCTCCATACAAAATTTTTATTTTATTTACATACACCCAAGTCTTAAATCATCAATATTATCACACTTATCTAAAATTACATAAATTAATACCGACTACTAATGATTTCAACAGTACCTACAGTAACAAATGAGTAAAGAAAGACACAATTCCAATGACTGGATAGGAAGAGGTTAGAATTTAATGGAACTATATTTACTTGCGTATGTTACTGGCTGCAATACATTAAAAACAAAGATAAAATACCAGCCATTAAATATGGAACGAAATTTAAAAGGATATGTTATTTCGAAATTAGAATCCTCGTTCAAAAACATTGTTACATAATGATGGAGGTTGTATATTTAAATTAAAAAGTATAAATACCCTGATCAGAGGAGATACTCGCACGGGAGGTCCGTAGGGAAGGGCAGACATTGTGTTATTTATTATTATCGGGAATTTATTACGAATCCAAATAGGATTTTCGTGGAAATCCCAGGACGATTCCCTTCTCTTCTGATAGATCTCAAATAGTTCTCTTCTCTGCAAAGTCGTGATTATGATGCCACAGCAAAAAAAAAAATTATGAAGCAAAAATCATGAAGAATTTAAAAAAAGGGAAAATAATATATAAATCACTTTTGTATGCCGTCAATAAAGAAATGATTTTTTAAGGTAAAATGCAAAAAAAGGAATATTCGGATAATTGGAGGTTTAAAATTGTTATTTCCGAACGTAAAGTACTTGTCAAATCCTGCTCAAGTATCCGCTCTTTCCGTTAATATTAATCAAAATATTAAAACATTTTCTTTCAAAGCTCAATTTCTTATTTAATATGAATAAGGTTGATATCAAAATAAATATTTTTAAAATATTTTATGAAATTAGCGTAATCAACTGTCGTATACAGATAACTTTTGACAGCCAGCGGTGCTATGAATGACGTAGAAATTTAGTCAATCAGTCGTCAAAATGGCGTTAATGATGTCGTTTGTGTCGGTCGCCGTGTCTATACTTTACACGCCGTTCCTTCTTCTCATTCTGTGCATAATATTCCTGGCTTCTATCGGCAAATCCTTGGGCGTGCGTCGGCTATATGTGAACATACTACTCAAACTTTTCGAGGTGAGTGCCTGTGCCATGTTTCGAAAAAGGAAAATGTACGGTGCGTTTTTAATATTTTTCGAGGACGCTGGAATTAACGTCCGGTTAAATAGACTATTGCGTGTTTTTATTTTTGAATCGATGCGTATGACGTAGTTAATGAGATTTTCTTACATTCTGATTGCCTAAAATGGCATCAGATGTTACAAAAGGTTAGGTCGTAGTCGTCCCGTACTGGCCCCTCTGACTCATTAGAAACCCTATGTTTAAATTAGCGTGCTTGGCATTGTGATTGTAGATTAAAAATTCCTTTGCCATGTTTATCTTGCCTGATTTATGATGGGTTTAAAAAAAAGATAATAGTTTTTTTTTATTATCCATATCCATTCATTTTATTGTTTTCTAGCAATTTTTAGACAAGGGAGAGCTGTAAAACACCTGAATTAATAATCATACACGGTTTTATGACAATATTTATGTAGGTAACTTAATTTCTGTTGGAATAAACAGATTACTAAGATCAGCTATCTATCTAACTTATGAATAACACATGAATGTCATCTCATATGATTGAATTCTGTTTATCCTTATCCTATGTGTCAAGTATGACAGAAGCTCACTTTGAGACCACTCTCAAGTGGAAATAAAGCCTTAGCCTATCTTTCTAGTCCCAGTTTCTCCTCTGGAGGCTCAGTTTCTACTCTGGAGGCCCAGTTTACCCTCTGGAGGCCTAGTTTCCTCTCTTGGAAGGTCAGATAACAGTCGCTTACGTAAAAACTAGAGCCTACGTCAAATTATGGGAGCATGAGCCATGGCAAAATGCCGGGATAACACAAAGAAAAAGAGAGAGCCTATTCCATCAAAAAAAGTTATTTCTATTATCTTAACTTAAGAATTTACTTGAAAAATGTTGTTTACTATGAGGAATGTATAAAGCAGACGAGCAGTATGCAATGATTGTGTTTATAATGAATACTCGGTATTTCTCTTTATACACACATATTTTAATTAGTAGCCATTTTACTTAAACAGAATTGTTAATCAGTTAAGATCCCATTATTATAGTGTATTTAAAATAAATTATTTTACACCATGCATGAAATAAAGCACCAGATAATTATTAGAAAAGCACTGATAGGAGTTATTTTTAAACACAAGTTCAATTTAATAAATTGGATAGAAATATAAAAAGTAGGTGAGTTGACCGTGACTTCACGATGTAATGTTACATATTGATGTATTATAACGACATGTAAGATGGAAGTCTATTTTGTATTAACTCTCTTCCTGTTTCATTATTTTTTTTTTACTATATAACATTATGCCTAATTATTTTTATTACTTATTTAAATCAGTAATAATATGCATGCACTAGATTAAGTAGTTAACTAGGTTAAACATACTTTAATTTTCACATGCCTAACGGCCGAATGTATTAAGGTTCAATATCATTATTGTAACATCTCATGTACCATATGTTCTTGTGAATAAATGACAATACAATACAATACAATACAATATAAATTCCATATTAGCAAATAATTTTGACAGTTCTAAAAAAGTAACTGATTTGACTAGTAGGAAAATACCCTATTGACATTTAAGCATTGTTAAATTTAAATAAATAAACATAAATATGCAACAGAGTTATAACAAAGTAATGAAATATCCATGCATATTTAAGTTTCATTTGTACTGCATTATGTAAATTATGTGAATATTTGATTGCAATGATGAGTTGATGACTGATTATGTGCAAAGTGTTGACAGATGTTATGTGAGTCATGCTTCTTTATATTTTACTTTATTTTTGTTAATTTCTATGAGTATATATGATAATTTTTAATAATATACAGCAAGGAAATAAGGCCAGCCTTTGCGATCTTGGCCAAATTCTTTAACTGGGTTTTTTTTTACAGAATACAGATCTTTATTGGTAAAAGCAAATTTTACAGGTCACATTTTATACATATTTACAAAAAATATATGCTAGTAGGTACATACATATTTTCTTTAATTAAATTAATTATTTCATAACATTTTTTGAACAAAAACATTCTTCTTATTGTTAACATTATTAGTTAGTTGTATCTCCTTGGATATCACGGGCCTATAATCCCGGTTTTTTGATAGGCTTGCGTGGGGACACAGATCCAACACATTAGTTAGTTATTATTATTAACATTAATACAATTAATTAATAATTATGGTGTAGTAGTCAATGGCCTCATCGAACATTTATAAATTCGTCAATGCTGTAGAATGCTTTTTCTATAAATAAATAATAAATAAATAAATATTGGGGACATCTTACACAGATCAACCTAGCCCCAAACTAAGCTTGTACTATGGGTGCTAGGCAACGATATATATACTTATATAGATAAATACATACTTATATACATAGAAAACACCCATGACTCAGGAACAAATATTAGTGTTCATCACACAAATAAATGCCCTTACTGGGATTCGAACCCAGGACCATCGGCTTAGCAGGCAGGGTCACTACCCACTAGGCCAAACCGGTCGTCAAAGTAAAGTATAAGCAGCAGTTTTACTTAAATACATAGTAAGTCAGTGCGTTTTTTGAACAACTAGCCATATTGTGGTAGGTGATTAGGTAGGTAGTAATATGGGTGTAGTGTAGGTAGGTAAAAATATGGGTGTAGCCAAAAATATGTCCCATAGTTCTTAATTCACTGACATAAGAGATATGGGAGATATTTTTGAGATGATTTGTGCACCCATATTTTTAGGGTTCCGTACCCAAAGGGTAAAACGGGACCTTATTACTAAGACTTCGCTGTCCGTCCGTCCGTCCGTCCGTCTGTCACCAGGCTGTATCTCACGAACCGTGATAGTCGGACTAAAATAAAGATTTAAATGGGGCTCCCATACAACAAACGTGATTTTTGACCAAAGTTAAGCAACGTCGGGAGTGGTCAGTACTTGGATGGGTGACCGTTTTTTTTTTTTGCTTTTTTTTGTTTTTTTTTTGCATTATGGTAGGTACGGAAACCTTCGTGCGCGAGTCCGACTCGCACTTGCCCGGTTTTTTTAAATTTAAATAATCACGATTATTTAGCAGCGGCGCTAGTGTGCACGTTTATGGGCTCTTAAGTATAAATCTTGCAGATTAGAATTCATACTCTGGCACAGCCACTTTGTTAGCAGAAAAAGGCGGCAAATTTAATAAAAATAGCTGCGTAGGGTTGATTTCCGCAGAAAATATGAATATATCGCCTTTTTCAACTGACTTCAAAAAAGGGGGGGGGGGGGCTCTTCAAAAAAGGAGGAAAGGTGAATATCTATTGACAAGTTGGGTGTGTTTCCGTATATTAATGGTGGAGAGGTGTGAAGACTAAGAAAAAAATGTGAATCAAATTTGACACTTGATGTTGATTAGATGCTAGATGGCGCTTATATGTCTTAAAGTAAATAAAATAAGAAGTAGGAATTATAATATTAAAAAATTACCAATTTCTTGTTAATAGAGTTAACTTTAGGCTGAGACTTAAAAATTCTTCATATTTTGCGAGCTTTCCTAATAATAATATTTCAGTAACGAAGATTTAGAATGAATTAGATAAAGGAATAATAAAAAAAGCGGCACAGGTCATAGCCATAGACTAACTTATGTTTGGTTCCAAAACAAACAAAGAAAAAAAAACAGTTGGAACCAGTATAGCCAATCTGTGGGTTTTAACCTTTTGACCTCAATCGTTTTGACCTTTAATAAAGAGTTTCTGATATAACTGGTTAAAAACAACAACATTGTAATTTGTTTATAAAAGGCCTGTGATTAATTCTCACTCGTTTTAATCGAATTATTATAGGCATTTCACACAAAAATCACGAGGTTAACATTATGACTACTTAGGGCTTATGCACAAATCACGCGAGGTTCGATAGGGGGTGGGGGGGGGGGGGTCACGAAAAAATCACGATAGATCACGTTGGGGGAGGCGGGGTTTAACCCTTAATTTGGCAGAAAATAAAAAACTTGATTTTAACTTTAATATGCACATTTATTTATTATTATGCCTTTAAATATGTCCTAAAAAATGTTTAAAAATTATTTCACTGTAAGATTTCCTGAAAATCGAATGTACAGTATTTTTAACAAAAACGTACGTTCGTCAAACTTAGTGTGTTAAACATACTTAACAAATTTCAAAAAAGGGTATCGAATCAAAGACAATAAAAACATTTTTTTGGCATTTAATCGAAGCAAAATACCAATGTTTAGTATGAGTTCATATATTTGCTACGAAATGCAAGTACAGTAATATAGGGTTAACGATTTTCGAAATGACATTGATTGAGTTTAATATAATGCCAGTGTTACAACAACGCTACTTATATAGGTACTTGCAGCATTTAAATATTTTGAATGAAAAAAAAATACACAATACCACCTACATGAAGTATATTTGATATGAATTGAATAAAAAAAAAAAAATTAACCATTTCATTTAGTTTCCTTGAATGTAATAGCCATAGGCCAAATTGAACGGAGTTTTATAAAAAAACGTGTATTGATATTAAGTAGCGTTCGCTTTGTTGCATACTAAGCTATAAATGTATAACGAATCAAACTATAGCATTCAATCTCTTCTATTATGGCAAAATATAAAGGTAGGCAGTGAAATTTGTCAAATAATTAAAACTGTAACATAACGTTTTGTTAAAAATGCTTAACAGATTGTTTAATTTCTAATACACTGTTTATAATGTTTTGTCAAAAATACTTAACAGTTGTGTATGCTTGCTTATTACACGTAAATAACTTGATTTGACGAATAAGTGTGATATGTAGAGTATACGTAATACTATAATTAAATATAATAATAGTATATGCGGTAAAATTTCGCGTAATAGAATCGAAAAAAATAAACAAATACCTGGATAGAACGCAGTGTCGACTTTCTACTCGCTATGTTGATTCACTACTAACATACAGTGAGTAAATCTAATACGGGCGATAAATTAAATCGGACATAGTATTCATTAGTCTAATCATGAAGTAAAAGGTTTTTTTGAGTTGCAGTTCATTACGACCCCATAATTAATTTTTTTAAAATTTCTCAGCAGCAATGTACTGTAAACATGGTTGCGGTACCGAAATGTCAAATGTTCATTAGCAGTACAACAATAGCATTTACGAACTTACCTATCTGGAGGAACATTCACAATACATGTTAGCATTACACTGCGTTTAATGTTTTGTAGTTATTTTGGTAGATAAAAGTACTACTAGGCGTGTTAAAAGATATTAAATCTTATTTATTTATCATGTTTATCAACAAGAAACTGACTTCATTTTAATCAGTCACGATGACAGCACTTGACGTGATTATTTCTAATCTGAGCAATAGACAAGCACCTTTGATAGCACATCCTTTTTGAAAATTCATCTAATATCAGTATTTCATAAGTGATTATTGTGTATTCATTTCGTATTTAATTTGCCTGATTTTTTATACCAGGATGGCGGAAAATAAGCATACGGCCCGCCTAATAGTAGTTGTACAGTTATTACCAAAATTATTTCGAGCATTAACTAAACCGTCTAAACACCACAAAACTTGGTTGGTACACTGTGTGAAAACGTGGCAAACTCTTTGGTGGAATTGCAAGTTTCTTATTTTATTTCAACTCTGATTTGACAATGTCAGTCGTTCGATTCAATAGTAATCGTATGTTATAAAAATGCCTCTTTTAACAACTTTTACTGCTCCTGAATTTATGGACATGATTTTAATTTACGGTGAAACACTACAAAGCTCGCGAAGGATTGCCCGTAACTGGAAGGGTGGAGGGGGCAAAACTAAATTCAGGTTTCTCAGAATTTGTATCGTTGTAAATTGTGTTTTTGAGTTTTCTTTTTTAGTTGGTTTTCTTTGGTAAGTATTTCAGCAACTTCAGTACATTTCAGTTGTAATTTCAATGGGTCGTTATTAAAATAAATGATTGCTTTAATAAGATTTTTTGATGTAATTTGATTTTAAACTAGGTAATAATTTCGTCCGATAAAAAACATCATACTTATTTATTATTTACCCACTCATGACAGTTAATGACATTACATACGCAATAGGAGTTTTTGAAAGTAACTGTCGACGAGCTTTTAACGTGAGTGTGTTTGCATTACATTGCGGGCTGAATTATTTTGTATGGACAAAATTATTGTTGCAACTTTAAGTAAATGTTATCTAATTACCTTTACTTTGTCCTATACTAACCACCGTTAAGAGATTCGCCCGTATTAGATTTACTCACTGTATAACATTGTTGCCAGTAAGATTTAATTTTTTTCTTTATTCTTTATAATATAAATGATACATAGAAATTAATGAATTCGAATTTACGTAAAAAATAACATGCCTACATTTTTTCAAAGTAAGTGTTAAGTATACTTGACTGTGTCAAATTAAGGGATAAGGAAACCTCACGTGTATTTTTCTACAGTGAACGGAAATATGAAAAATATATACACCTACCACATGAGTAGATACTTTTTCTCGGTTTCGTTAAACATACATTTTCACTCTGCACTTTAAAATAGCGAGTATATTTAACGAAAATAGAAAAATTAACAATGTACAATACAATTATTCTTAAAATTAGGTCGAATGAAAAAAATTCAAAAAAATACACCTCACGGTTGTGTGGGGGGAGGGGGGGTAGCGAAAAACCTCACCGAATATCACCAGGGGGGAGGGGGGATCAAAAAGTAGCCTTAAACACCTCGCGTGATTTGTGCACAACCCCTTACTATAGTAGAAAGTAAAAACTCCTGACTTCGGCCAAACTCTGCTCAGCATTGCTCCGAGCAATTATTAGGGTTGAGACAACTTGACGTCCCTTTGCGTGCACGACCTCATAAGATAATGGCTTAAATTTTGACAGCCCTAAATAGCCGAAAGGGATAGTGCCATATATTAGAAAGGGACAGCATGATTCGACCCTGAACCGCTGTCAAACTTCGGTTTTGTAGGAAGTTTCCTTTCTGTAGGGCAGTGCTATTATTTATTCTGTGATAGTAGTTCAAAGTTTATAAGCGATAACATGAATGTGCGCGTAACAGGAAATCGCACCGTGTTACATAGGGTTAAAGTTCAATTTCCAATGTAAATAATTGACTTTGACACGCATAGGTATATTGAGCCTCGTTTCGCGTTTATGTATAACGATTTAAGCCATTACACACGCAATTTAAAAGGCCAGTCCAGACGGGATGATCAAATCGATTGATATGATCAGAAAATAAATTTGCGTCAATCTCCAATTACTCACCAATTTTAGATTTATGGTGATATTTGAGCACTCTAAATTAAAAAAAAACCCGCATAGTGCGAGTCGGACGGGCGCTAAGGGTTCCGTACCATTACGCAAAGAACGGCAAAAAAAATCATGTTTGTTGTATGGGAACCCCACTTAAATATTTATTTTATGTATTCTGTTTCTAGTATTTTTGTTATAGCGGCAATAGAAATACATCATCTGTGAATAATTCAACTGGCTGCCTAGCTGGCTTCATGAGATACAGCCTGGTGACAGACAGCCAGACAACGGAGTCTTAGTAATAGGGTCCCGTTTTTACCCTTTGGGTACGGAACCCTAACAATGCCTCCAAACGCAAATATCGGTAATTTTACCGGTAATATCGGTCATAATCGGCGAGCCGAATTTGACAGGGCAATTTAATTACCCTTTACGCAAACGCAAATATCGGTCATTTTACCGGTAATATCGGTCATAATCGGCGAGCCGAATTTGACAGAACAATTTAATCAGATTGGCGAAACATTGTTCCCGTGTGGACTGGCCTTAAGAGTCTTAAGACTACTTGTTTACATTCAACCTTTGACTTATATATCTCTGATCAACACGTGGTTGCCTCGGCCGCCTATTGACTTGTGACCTTAAGCCCCCTCCAGACTATGCGCGTGAATCGCGGGCGAAGCCGCGAACGCGAGTGTGGAGTCGATTTCGCTGTCTGCGAAAATCGACGCCACACCCGCGTTCGCGGCTTCGCGCCGCGATTCGCGCACGAGTGTGGAGGAGGCTTTAGAGCATTTAGTACTTAACTGGAGACGTCATGGCTGTACGAAACAGTCTGCCGATTTTTGCGGGGGAGGGGACGTCAAATGTATTGCTATTTCTACATGATTTATACGTAACGTACAAATAGCCATGGATGTCAGTCTATACAGAAGTCTGTACAATAGGGAATAGTAGGCAAAGCTCTGTGTAGGTGGCACCACTAGCACATACAGTAAACAAACCTCATTGACATCGTCAATGACACATCATGCGTCACTAGCTCAATCACATGGCCTACCGTGAAACACGACAATCGAAAGTTCGGTTTCTGCCTCTCTATCACTTGCTAATATTCGATCGATAGAGAGGCAGATAAAGAAATATCGCGTGTCGCGGTAGGCCACCTGTAAACAAAGCACCTTGATGCATCAATGTCATAGTGAAAACTTGTCAAAAAACTATTTAAGGCCTAGGTATACGTTACTCTATGGTTTGCTAAACAAATTAGTGCTGCACTCTGGCGGCATAACATTGCAGTAATACTCCCTATTGTGCAAGTTTTTTTGACAGAGGGGTAAGCTCTTAAAGGCGACTCCAGTTATTAAATGCTCTAAGCTTGTGAGTCACAAGTTGTGAGTGTTGTGACCCACACATGATTGCCTACACCTGGTCACACGGCCGACACGCTTTTTTTTACACAAAACCTTATCAAATTGTATACCTAAACATTCCTCAAAAATCACTCTATTGATAGGTGAAAACCCCAATCCGTTCAGTAGTTTTTGAGTTTATCGCGAACATACATACCTACACACAAACGTCAGACAGACGTGATTTTGTCCTCACAGTAAATTTACTGCCATCTATCGACACACGATTAAAAAGCATAGGCCAAAGGTGTGGCGCCATCTATCCGAGAATGACCTTTTCTTGATTTCCGAGGCACCTTTTTTTTCTTAGACTTTATTCACCTTTATTCTATCACTTATTGTGTCATAGCCAATGTGACGAGCACGTGTGTACGGTGTGTACGATATGGGCAAGCCAAAGGTTGTGGTGTGTGAACAACAACGCTTTATTTAATAGCTTTGAAGTGATTCACTGAATGTCTTTGAATTACCTACAAGTTCACAATGGAGGATTTTATCTTGTTTTTAGGGTTCCGTACCCAAAGGGTAAATACGGGACCCCATTACTAAGATTCATCTGTCCGTCCGTCTGCCTTGACTGCGCCTGACTGACCAGTATGAGGAGTACAGCCTACAGTTTAATTTTTTGCTCGTATTACAGGCCACAACCGGTATAGTGGAGAACATTCTGCCATACGAAATAGTTATTTGTTTCATTCGGGGGCAAAGTTGTTGTTTAACCGCTCGTGCTAATATTGATACCCGAGCAAGCGAAAGATTCCAAAATTGAACCACGAGCGTAGCGAGTGGTTCGAAAAATGGAATCTTGAGCGTTGCGAGGGTTTCAAAGCTCGAGGGTTAAACAAAATTTGCCCCCGAGTGAAACACAAAATTTTATACCACACCAACCCGAAGCAAATATTAAATATAAAATATCAAACAAAATCAAACCAAATCAAATCCAAATTAATGTTACTAAATATTTATCATCCAAAATCATCATTTAAATGTCAATTCTACCAGCAAACATAAGAAAACAACTCAAAATTTGCATTTGATTACTTTGCCTCACATGTGGATAAAATCCAACTTTGCTATTCGTTTTTGAAGTGCAAAGTAATTCTTTCCGAGGTGGTGTGGTGAAAACATTTTTGCCAAACCTGGTAACAAATAGCTAATTTGTTTTTGAAGATTACAAAGTGCTTAAATACTTAATGTACTTATCAGTTGATTGTTATAATAATTATCTTATCTAATTCCGGTACAAAGGTGTCAGCAGGAGAGTTGAGGGGAGGTTTATTTATAGCTATAAAATTAAACTCAGCTTAAGTGGGCCACTCACACACCTGCCGCAGGGGCAATATTGGAATTGGACCCTTAATTGCCTCCTTAATTGTGATGTGTGTAGAGAAGCAGGGGCAATTTTTAGATTGGGCCTGCAGCAGCCCTGCTGCAGGCCCAATCTAGGCAGGGGCGCAAGACCTTCCTAGCTCCCTAGATTGAATCTACCGCCCTGCTAGATTTTTACATGTGTAGTACGATTGGGGCAATTCCAGTCAGTTCATTGGCGACTACCGAACCAAACGGAGGTCACTTGTCACAATGAATAAAGAACGTGAAATTTGGACACGGATAATAGATGTATATAAAGGCCGGCCCCACATGTGGGATAAAGAGGAGCCATTCTCGTCGACGTGCGTTCATCTGGACTATCACTTACACACTGAGTGGCAGGCTAGTGTGTAGAAAACTGCCTAAAATTGCTCTGACCGCCGTGCGACCGGTATTGCCCCTGCGGCAGGTGTGTGAGTGGCCCGCTTTCTAACGTTTCTGAGGTAAGAAGTTAACCCTTTTCCAGGCTTAAGGAGCCCACTGATTAACAGTCCGCCGGACGATATCGGCCTGTCGGTTGTTCGGAACTGTCAAAATTTTGTTTTAACTGACAGGCCGATACCGTCCGGCGGACTGTTAATCAGTGGGCCCGTTTAGGGATATATATTTCCCACATACGGCACTTCAAACATGTGTTCTATTTTCGATGTGTTAAGATGTGTCGAGTGTGTGTACATTTCGATTGTCATTTTTGAAATGTCAGCGTCTAGCGCGACCTTAAGGGTTGTGCACAAATTTTGCATTTTCGTACGTGTATGTATATATCACCGTGATATATATGTCGGCGGCCGAGCGTAATGTTCCTGTGTATATAACGGCAGTGAATGACGCGCAAGTTTCTTTGTAAGCTTGTGTATGACAAAGCGGTTACATTATTACATTAAAATAATATGTGTGTCTAAAAATACACGACCTCAAGCATTCTTTGACAATGTTCACTTCGTATTAGAACGAATAGGGAAAACAAGTTTGCATCCTTATAAAGTAATTTAAAAAAATAATTTAATTAAAAGTAATTTAATTTAAGTAATTACGTCTTGTGAGAATACGTTTGTGCCATACGTAGGGTTACAAGATGACAGGAATTTTCCTGACATGTCAGGAGTTTGGGCCTTTTGTCAGGAATGGGGACGGAAAACGAAATTGTCAGGATTTTTTTTTGAATTGATAAACTTTTTTATAAAGTACCTTTTTATTTACTTCAATTAATCCAAAAACATTGTATAAAAATAATAAACCACTCAAACACACACAAATAACAAATCCACTGAACTTAAAAATATCTTCGTAATTATTAATTAACATATTTTTACTCAAGCATACAGCATACATTAGAAATCGAAATCATGTCTAATATTCGCATTTGCAAAGATTTGTTATCGGGTGGCCATCGCTAACGGTTAGCCCTCCCCCCCCCCCCCCCCGTCGTCGCCGTCAAAATGAATGTGAGGAAAAAAAATTTTGTCAGGAAATTCTAAATTTGTATACGTCTTACATTGGTTTATAGGAGACGAAAAAGAGCAAAAAAACATTTTTTTTTCGAAAAGGTTTCGTTTAGGAAATAATGAACTTATTTATCATTTAGGCACATATGTTTATTATTATAGTACCATACAAATGTTTTGAACATAGTGGTAATCATGAAATGAAAGCATTTTTATTATTGCCATATCCGTTTTTGATGAGCAAATGTTAAACGTACAATGTATGACATGACACAAAAGTGTTGGATATGTCACACTTTTGTGATAATATTCTGTTAACAGAGCATAATTATCGTATAGTAAAATGCGGATATGGCACAACATTTTTGAAAAATAATATTTTTCTAAAGCCGATTAGTGTCAATAGCATATTTTTTGTTATTTTAGGAATCATTAAAAAAACGATTTTCTCAAAAATGGATATGGCACAAACTTATTCTCTGCTCAGCAGCCGAATAATGTAATCTACAAATGATATGAGCAGACATAGGAATCCGCGGGGCAAATTATGAATTAAGACTTTATGTTTGTGCACTTATGGTATTAATTACAACAAAATCAATCAATCGAACAAACTTTTATTGATAAAATAGTTAAAAATTACTTTTTAATTGCGTAATCGTTTTAAAACAGCCTAAATTTTGTTGTATGTCCTGTCGGGTATGGCCAGGACCCGGCTATGTCCTTAAACTACGTCCAAGACCACCGGTGGACGGGCAGCGGCGTCCCTCAAATTCGGTGTACTCGACTGCGATCGCCAACCCGCCTGCCAAGCGTGGCGATGATGATGACGAGGCAATGATGAAAACCTTAATCCTTTGGCCCCCCCCACATCTAGCGTCTTTCGAGCGTCGGCGTCTGTCGGCGTCTGGTAAGCGCTATGGAAAATGACGCCGCTGCGCAGTTGCGTCGAGCAGCGGCCATAGAGTTGTAGACTTCGACGCTCGCAAGACGCTAGTTGTGAGGGGGGGGGGGGGGGCTTATGCAAAAAAAAAATTGTTATATACATTAATTTTCAAAATTATTTTACCGTCGTTTAAAATATTAATTTTTGTTCAGTTTTAAGCTATGCTCGCGAGGTCTACAACTCACAGGGCTACTAACTAGTGTTAGTAAATAATTATCAACCAAAATGTTAGACTTAGATTATCTAAAAAAAATTTGGTTCTATGTAAAATCGGTTTACGGACGATAATTTTGCGTGATGACGCCATAAGAAAACATTACCATTACATTACGTAACGTTACCATGGAGATCTGTCCACAACGTGACACTTTTTCGTGCATGCTACCGGTGTTCATCGATTTATAAGACGTTATCACGTCAAAAATCGACAGCAAAAAAAAAACCGTCCGATAAATCAATAGATTCGTCTATAACCTTGCTATTGAAAAACGTAAACAAAAACTTTGCACCCAGTATTGCGTATATGCAAATTAGCTGTATATATTTATAGTTAATGTAAATAATAAATAAGTTTAACATCTGTTATTGCAATTTGTACTATATTTTATATGCAGTAAAGTCGCTATTAAAAAAAATTGTTGCAAATATCATTTTCAACTCAGCAGCTCGAACAAGGGTACTTTGCTTCTTAAAAACAGTGAGCAAAATGCGATTGAGACAAAATGAGTGAGCAAAATCGCATTTTGCTCACTGAGTGAGACAAAATGTCATTCAAGTGACCTTTATAGTCAAATGTCATTTCAACATGCGGGGTCTAATACAAGTTCGATATACTTGGGTTCTATTATCTCTGTTCCTCTAGGTATGTTCTCACTGCTTAGGGTGAAAAATTTTGTGTACTACACGAGATCAAAGTTATTTACATCTCGTGCGCTTTTGAATCCCTTACTACGCTCAAGATTCTAAATTAGATTCTAAAATAAGCACTCGAAGAAATATCAAACTTTGATCTCTTGTTGTACAAATAACTATTTCATCATTCGAAAAGGCTCCCTAGGAGTGAAACAAGGGGCTTGCAAATTTTGAGTTACTTATTCATGTCAGCAGGTAAATTAAGTGATTCTATTGGCACTTAACAAAAATCCTTCGCTCATCCTCGCACATCTCTGGTGGAAACGCAGCTAAAGGGCTCATATGGACGATGTGAGAACTCGCATGCGAGTTTAATTACATTGCGGGTTTTGATCGGTCAGTCGAATTGGAGGTAACCAACAGTCCGCAATGAAACTAAAGTCGCATACGAGTTCGCGCGACGTCTAAATCAGCCCTAAGGGTCGGAAGCAAGAAGCCCTCTGTCACCGTTAGAGTTCGGTATAGATTGTATGGAAAGCGTCATAGTTCACTGCTGAGTACCGTCAGTCCGTCGACTGTGATCAACCGGCCCTATAGTTCGTTTTTTAGGGTTCCGTACCCAAAGGGTAAAACGGGACCCTATTACTAAGACTTCGCTGTCCGTCCGTCCGTCCGTCCGTCTGTCACCAGGCTGTATCTCACGAACCGTGATAGCTAGACAGTTGAAATTTTCACAGATGATGTATTTCTGTTGCCGCTATAACAACAAATACTAAAAACAGAATAAAATAAAGATTTAAATGGGGCTCCCATACAACAAACGTGATTTTTGACCAAAGTTAAGCAACGTCGGGAGTGGTCAGTACTTGGATGGGTGACCTTTTTTTTGTTTTTTTTTTTTTTGCATTAAGGTACGGAACCCTTCGTGCGCGAGTCCGACTCGCACTTGCCCGGTTTTTTTTAGCATTAGAAAGAACTCCACAGAAGCAAGCGTGCAGTTTTTATCAGGCTCTTTAATTGTTAATAATTATTGAATTATCTAATGTAGCATGGTAAATACATATAATTTACTTCAACTTATTACCGCTAAAAGTGCCGGATTTGGAACCACAAGCTTACTTCTGCGAAGTTCTTTCTAATGCTAAAAAAACGGACTGTAAAGGAGCCCACTGATTAACAGTCCGCCGGACGGTATCGGCCTGTCAGTTGTTCGGAGCTGTCAAAATTTTGTTCTAACTGACAGGCCGATACCGTCCGGAGGACTGTTAATAAGTGGGCCCCTTAAAGGGGCCAACGAAGTACCAGTTCGCCGGACGATACCAGCCTGTAAGTTAAACGCAAAATTTGACAGCTCCGAACAACTGACAGGCCGATACCGTCCCGCGGACTGGTAACAGGGTTGCGAAACTCCTCCCTTCGGGCAAACTCGGCTTCGTTCGGCTCAGCATTGCTCCGAGCATTTATTAGGGTTGACACAACTTGACGTCCCTTTGCGTGCACGACCAATAAGATAATGGCTTGAATTTTGACAACCCTAAATAGCCGAAAGGTATAGTGCACTATATTAGAAAGGGATAGTATGATTCGACCCTGAACCGCTGTCAGTTCGGTTTTGTAGGAAGTTTCCTTTCTGTACGGTAGTACTATTATTTATTCCGTGCAGAGGGGCTACCGCGAACCACGTTCGACGTGTTGCCTCTCTGACGCACTTGTAAATTCGTACGTAAGTGTGACAGGGAGACAACACGTCGAACGTGGTTCGCGGTAAGCCCTCTGGTAATCTGTGGGCCTCTTCAGTCATTATTTGACTCAAGCAGCCATCTTGGCGGGGTCACATCGTTTTATCTCACTTAGTTATCATCTAACTTGTTTATCCGAGTCCGTCTAAGGGCCCCCCCACATCTGGCGTCTTTCGAGCGTCGGCGACTGTCGGCGTCGGTCCAGCGCTATGGAAAATGACGTCGCTGCGCAGTTGCGTCGACGCTGCGTCGACGTTGCGTCGACGTCGGCCATAGAATTGTAGACGCCGACGCTCGAAAGACGCCAGATGTGGGGGGGCCCTAAATTTCACGAAAGATATTGATCAATCTATGCGTCCAAAGTTAAAACGTCCGTTTTTGTTTTGAGTTCATAGATCGACGAATCCAGCAACATAAAAACTAGTTTGATGTATTCAAAAGGTACTTAAATACAAAATACAGTACGTAGCGGCCCACTTTTTTCAATATCTTTCGTTTAATTCAAATAATCACGATTATTTAGCTGTGGCGCTAGTGTGCACCTTGATGGGCTCTCAAAACACTTCCTTCTGTCGTCTTTTAATTTATCGCCACTTGTTGCGAATTTCCTACTTTTTAGGGTTCCGTACCCAAAGGGTAAAACGGGACCCTATTACTAAGACTTCGCTGTCCGTCCGTCTGTCTGTCACCAGGCTGTATCTCACGAACCGTGATAGCTAGACAGTTGAAATTTTCACAGATGATGTATTTCTGTTGCCGCTATAACAACAAATACTAAAAACAGAATAAAATAAAGATTTAAATGGGGCTCCCATACAACAAACGTGATTTTTGACCAAAGTTAAGCAACGTCGGGAGGGGTCAGTACTTGGATGGGTGACCGTTTTCTTTTTGCTTTTTTTTGCTTTTTTTTTTGAATTATGGTACGGAACCCTTCGTGCGCGAGTCCGACTCGCACTTGCCCGGTTTTTTTTTACTTGTATCGTAATGTACTTACCCCCTTATTCATAAACGTTTACTAAAGTTGGTAAGCCGATAATAAACGTTTGTCCCTTTCCGACGTATTAGTATGATGGAAAGGGATAAACGATTATTATCGGCTTGTCAACTTTAGTAAACGTTTATGAATAAGGGGGTTAATCTATGACAGTATAAGTAATCGTTGTTTTAATATATCTACCAAAATTACACTTATAACCTAGTGTTTAAATTGTATATGTACAGTCAAGGAATTTAAATTCCGACCCATTTCGTACTTTGTCACAGTGACAATCAATATGAAAGCCGCTAGAGACCTCATACGGTTGTCACTGTGACAAAGTACGAAATGGGTCGGAATTTAAATTCCTTGACTGTACCTACCTTATTCGACATGTAAAATATTGTGTTTTATGAATAAATAATGAATGAATGAATGAATAACAATAGGATATAAAAATAAACATTATTTACTGTTTATATTTTTGAAAATTTACTTATCTGTACAATCATATTTGCACGAAGATAATTCCACTTAGAAACAATATGGTGACGAATGAGTTTCTGATAAAATTACGAAAATCACCTTTAGAGATAAGATTTTTTTAACGGGTTTTTGTTGTAGTAAACGAAATGTGTCATTTTTAACCAAATGGCGAGGATGGAAGGAACATACTGTATGTTTTAGGGTTCCGTACCTCTAAAGAAGAAAAAACAGAATCCTTAGGGAACATATCCATACCATACTATGTGAATTGTGACCGATTTTTATTTTTTTTAACCCTTCCGTCGGTGACCGCCCGTAATACATGCCAAGACACAACCCCCCTCCCCTTTAGTTTCCCGTATCAATTCATAAGTATGTAAAGTTTAAATTGTTTCTTTGCAAACAGAAACTTAAATATGAAATGTTTATGAGTTTTATGACTGAGTTTATATAAAAAGCGCTATAATCTGCTGCTATCGCTACTATACACCTTATAAAACAAAGTCCCCCGGCGCGTCTGTATGTTTGTATGTTCGCGATAAACTCAAAAACTACTGAACGGATTTTCATGCGGTTTTCACCTATCAATAGAGTGATTCTTGAGGAAGGTTTAGGTGTATAATTTGTTGAGATTTTGTGTAAATTGGTTAAACTACCCGTACGAAGCCGGGGCGGGTAGCTAATAGAGCAATATAACCTCTAGCCGCACATACGTCAAACCTTGCCAAGCAAAAGTAAATTTTATTTTGTCCACACAAAGTTCAAATTAGAATGGAACAGGAGACCTTTTTATAGGTCTCTGGGCGGCTAGAGGATAATACTTAGTAGGGGCAGGCGTGGCTCACTCCGCGATTTCGTCGCTTTGCTACAGGTAGCTAAAAGTACATCCGTTCCACACCAATTTTGGTGGCTATTAGCCATAAGCCGCGCGTGGCGCTGTCGCCACCTAGCGGCCATATCTGTGCTGATCGTGACAGACGCGTTTTGTTAGAGAGTGAGTCTTCTGTACCTAGTACTATTATTTATTCTGTGGTATAGCAATATTGTATTAGAATGACTGGGACAATCCTCAGCCTACGGACGTCATATACCTAGACTACGAAAAGGCATTTGATCGTGTACCTATTCGAAGGCTTATTGCTAAATTGGAGCACTTTGGAATTCGTGGTCAGCTCCTTGAATGGATATCGGACTTTCTAACCCACAGGATATTTAAAGTAAGAGTAGGGAAAACTCTATCGAATGCACACAACGTCTATAGTGGTGTTCCTCAGGGATCAGTCCTTGGACCAATCCTGTTTGGCATATTTATAACCGACCTGAATATTGACAGTTCGGAATGTACTACACATTCCGAACTGTCAATATTTGCTGATGATACCAAAGTTATGGGTAATCCATTGGTAACTCATAATATTATCCAAAGTGATTTAGATCGCATAATTCAGTGGACTAAAGACTGGCTCATATCACTAAATGCTGACAAGTGCACAGTTCTACACATAGGGAATACAAACCCTAAACTAAATTACCACATTGACTCTGTTCCCCTACAAGCTGTAGCTAGTCAAAGAGACCTGGCCCCTGTTTCACCAACGTGACAGGTGCGACGAATTGTAAAATCACTGTTGCTGACGTCACAGGCATCCATGGGCTACGTTTACCGCTTACCATCGGGCGGGCCGTATTCCCGTTTGCCACCATCATTGTATTATTAAAAAAAACTTTATGATATCGGAAAAAACAGATATTTCTCTTGCTAAGTTTATGACAATTGTCACAAGAAACACTACAATTGTCACGAAATTCATAACTCATTACCTGTCAAGAATTACCTACAATTCTTCTAAATCTTTGACAATTGTCAGAAACTTCGCAGGAGAAATATCTGTTTTTTTCCGATATAATAAAGTTTTTTTAAATAATACAATGATGGTGGCAAACAGGAATACGGCCCGCCCGATGGTAAGTGGTAATCGTAGCCCATGGATGCCTGTGACGTCAGCAACAGTGATTTTACAATTCGCCGCACCTGTCACCGATGTGAAATTGGGGCCTGGGCATCACTGTTTCGCATAACTTGAAATGGGACACACATATCACCAAAATCACCAAGAGAGCAAACTCTATGCTGTATATGATCCGGAAAGCATTCCATGTTATTACTAAGGAACTATTTATTAGAATATACAAATCATATCTTCGTCCCTTACTTGAGTATGCTTTTCAGATATGGTCCCCCTACTTTAAAAAGGACATTTCATTATTTCATTACTGGAAAAAGTTCAGCGAAGAGCAACTAAAATGGTTGCTTCATTGAAAGACAAACCATATGAAGAACGGCTTCAAGAATTAGGTCTTACAACATTGGAGGACAGAAGGAAGCGAGGCGATCTTATTGAGACTTACAAAATCTTGTCCGGTCACTACAATGTTCCAAATATTAAAGACCTATACACATCAAGTCAGAATGTAAGGTTGAGAGGACACTCTAAAAAACTTGTCAAACCTCCGTGTGCTAGTAACCCTAGAAAACACTTCTTGCCGAATCGTGTGGTAAATGTGTGGAACTCTCTACCAGATACTGTTGTTAGTGCACCGTCGGTCAACACTTTCAAAAATAGACTGGATACACATTTTAGAACTTTAAAAAGTGCAAAATAAAATACAAGTGCTTCGATATACACGCATCAGCTCTAAGAGCTGCTAGTGTATCAAATAAAATAATAAATAATAATAATAATAAATACTTGTTTACCTCATGTTATATGACGTTGTTATTGCTACTTATCGCACTGACCTTTCGATCCTTATAATTCTTGCCTCTAATCCATAACCATATCTTATCTGTGCCAATGCAACCAATAATATGTGTTTCAATCGTTATAATCATTTGGAAAGGAATACATGCATGGATACATGTATTAGGGTAATTCGCCAGTAACTGGCCACTTTTAGTAACTGGCAGCCCTAAACTAAAAAAAACCGGGCAAGTGCGAGTCGGACACGCGCATGAAGGGTTCCGTACCATAATGCAAAACAAAACGGAAAAAAATGCAAAAAAAAAACGGTCACCCATCCAAGTACTGACCACGCCCGACGTTGCTTAACTTTGGTCAAAAATCACGTTTGCTGTATGGGAGCCCCACTTAAATCTGTATTTTATTCTGTTTTTAGTATTTGTTGTTATTATATTGTTGTTGTTGTATATAGCGGCAACAGAAATACATCATCTGTGAAAATTTCAACTGTCTAGCTATCACGGTTCGTGAGATACAGCCTGGTGACAGACAGACGGACGGACGGACGGACAGCGAAGTCTTAGTAATATTAGGGTCCCGTTTTATCCTTTGGGTACGGAACCCTAATGAAGTATAATGTTTCAATAACTGGCCGCCTTATACTAAAATAGATTTTATTTATAGGTGAATAGAATTCATATTTGATTTGGGGTGGCCAGTTACTAAAAGTTCCCTACTAGAGACCCATCCTTCGCACGGGTTCCACAAAACTTTAACAAATAATAATATTAATAATACGTAAACCTTCCCCAAGAATCACTCCATTGAGAGGTGAAAACCACATGAAAATACGTTCAGTAGTTTTTGAGTTTATCACGAACATACACACAAACAGACAGACGCGGCGGGGGACTTTGTTGTATAAGCACAGAATAAATAATAGTACTATAAGTACAGAAGACTCACTCTCTAACAAAACGCGTCTGTCACGATCAGCACAGATATGGCCGCTAGGTGGCGACAGCGCCACGCGCTGCTTATGGCAAACCCCAAAATTGGGGCCGAACGGATGTACTTTTAGCTACCTGTAGCAAAGCGACGAAATCGCGGAGTGAGCCACGCCTGGTATAAGGTACAGATGTAGTGCATAATTATTTTCGCAACGTATTTTCACGGAAACGTACGAACGTGTCTTGATATTTCAGTCAGTCTCGGTACAAAAAGTACTGAGGTTGACTGAAGTAGCATGACAAATACGAACGTTTCCGAGAAAATACGATGCAAAACAATTCTTCTTCTTTCTCGCGTTAAGTATCCCGACATTTTGCCATGGCTCACATAGGAGCTCCGCTTGACAACTAATCCCATGATTTGACGTAGGCACTAGTTTTTACTCAAGCCACTGCCATCTGACCTTCCAACCCAGAAGGGAAACTAGGCCTTATTGGGATTAGTCCGGTTTCCTCACGATGTTTTCCTTCACCGAAAAGCGACTAGTAAATATCAAATGATATTTCGTACATAAGTTCCGAAAAACTCATTGGTACGAGCCGGGGTTTGAACCCGCGACCTCCGGATTGCAAGTCGCACGCTCTTTCCGCTAGGCCACCAGCGCTTCCCGATAAATCAAAACAATTATGCACTACAATCACTATATACATCTGTTGTTATGGTTCATTCAACTTAAAAACAAGCTTAACTTCAGATAAAGTGCAGTTACCTTGCCTACCTTATCATAGAGAGCATTACCACAGAATAAATAATAGCACTACAGTGCAGAAAGGACACTTCCTACAAAACCGAAGCACAGAATAAATAATAGTACTAGGTACAGAAGACTCACTCTCTAACAAAACGCGTCTGTTACGATCAGGAGAGAGAGGCAATTTAATCAGATTTGCGAAAAATTTACTGGTCTGGATACGCCTTTATTGTATAAGAATGTATGAAATACTATTACTTATTCTATTTTTTTTACAAGCTTTTATTTACTTTCACCTGACCGTTGTCTGTCGGTCTGTAATCAAATCTTGCAAGTTTAATTTGATCCACTTCCCGGTTTCCGATTGAGCTGAAATTTTGTATACATACGTAAGTCGGGTGACAATGCAATATTATGGTGTCATCGAGCTGATCTGATGATGGAGGTGGCCATAGGAACTCTGTGATAAAACAACGAAACCTAATTGTGTTTGGGGTTTTTAGAATTGTCTCGATGAGCATTAGTTGCCTGTGGAAAGAAAAGTACAGTCGGCGATAAAAGCTTGTACCAAAAATGAAAAGATTTGCCTAAAACTTATTATTTATTTTTTAATTCCAGTATGGCCGCCAGCACATCGAAGTGGCAAAGAAGCTGCAGCGCAACGACAGCTCGGACGACGAGGAGCCCCCCGTGCCGGACGACAAGCCCCCGTCCGCCATCTTTAAAGAGAACGGCATCAACGGTCAGTGCCCACTCTGCCCACTTTTACGCACTATGCCCACTTTTGCCCACTCTGCCCATTGTTTCTCACTCTCTCTTATATGCTCCTAAACGTTAAGGAACACCACTAGATGCCCACTCCGACCACTTTTGCCCAGTCTTATATATGATCCTAAACGTTATAGATGTCATTCACGATAGGCCGCCGTCCGCCATCTTTAAAGAGAACGGCATCAACGGTCAGTGCCCACTTTTGCCCACTCCGCCCACTTTTTCCCACTCTCTTATATATGACCCTAAACGTTATAGATGTCATTCACGATAAGCCGCCGTCCGCCATGTTTAAAGAGAACGGCATCAACGGTCAGTGCCCACTCCGCCCACTTTTGCCCACTCCGTCCACTTGGTAGATTGAATTCATTGTACTAAGCAATAATATTGCATACAAGTTCTTGAATTGTCTAAATGATTCGGTCAAGTTGTGTTCTAATGTATGGGGAAGACAAACAAATTATAGCCAGCATTCAATGAATGTAGTATGATACCTTTGGGTATTGTGATTTACGCACACTTCTGTCCCATCCCCTCCCCCTGACGCAACCCCCCTTTTAGCATGAAGTATGGGAACGCAAATAGCCGAACGCTGCCCGTATTTGTGACATTAGAAACACGTGACAGTTGTTAAGCTGTTATCTCAATTCAACTAATGCTGACATTATGTCAACAACGTCGTTGCATAACATTGCATTGTCTGGCCAATTGGCTCGGTAAATCGTTCACCTATTTTACATAGATCTTAGTAATCCAACTCGACTTTTGAAGTGAAAACTTCTTTAGCGGCGCAGAGCACTTTTTGAGGTGGGGAAAAAATGATAAACTCGATACAGCGTAACGCGTAACGTAACGCTGACGTCATGTGTCACGGACAATGTTATTCACCAAAGAACTTTAGTCATAACGTATCATAATCAGGTCAATTATTTAAAACTGGACTTTTAAATTAAGCAATAAAGCTCAATGTTCTAATCTTGTACGGGCTGAAATACGAGGATCTCACAGTTAGAATTTAATTATAACTGTAATTGACGACCGGTCTGGCCTGGTGGGTAGTGACCCTGCCTATGAAGCCGATGGTCCCGGGTTCGAATCCTGGTAAGGGCATTTATTTGTATGATGATTGATGATACAGATATTTGTTCCTGAGTCATGGTTGTTTTCTATATATTTAAGTATTTATATAATATATATATCGTTGTCTGAGTACCCAGAACACAAGCTTTCTTGAGCTTACCGTGGAGCTCAGTCAATTTGTGTAAAAATGTCCTGTAATATTTATTTATTATTTATTTAATATTTAATTATTTAAGTACAGGTTACAGTTAATTTGGAAACAACGTCAAGTAATCCATAAGAGTTATAAAAAAGATCCCATATAATTGATTTAAAGTTATAGTTTACCCCTAATTTTTATTTTACTATTGACTGGTTGTTTAAGTAGATTCAAAAAATCTATGACAATCTTCATCACTGCTATTATATTGCACACAACCACAAAACAGATAGGTACAGAAGTCAATCACATGTATGTACTTCACTTTTCATACCTACGCTCGGTGGTCGCTCTAGGGTTCTGCACAAAAAACAAACAAAACAAAACTATTGTGGTAGTGGCACTCGTATCTATCGTATCATATCTAGATAAGATAAGATAAGTTTATTAGGCTCAAAAGGTTACAGTATCTATCTAGTATCTAGTCGTTCGATTTATTGTTGAAGATGAAATGGGAAGAATGGAAATATAAATTAATTAATTAATAATTAATTAATTAATTAATAATAAGGCCAAGCTAGCTCAATTTTTTTATTTGTAAATATGTGTAGGTACATAGTTTAGTTTTAATTTTAATACGTAGTTTATTTATTTTGTTAATACTGTTTTGCTTTATTAACTATTTCTCAATTAATAATAACTAAAATATTTTAATTTTAATGTCATTGTTAAACTGGTAGCTTAAAAAACGACAATTCACCGTTTATTGTGAATTTAAACAACCGTCCACTGAACAGTTATAATTAACTTTTTTTTGTTTCTCCATTATTGCACAAATAAGTTCACAGACGCGTGTCTCAAGGGGATGGCACCCGCACTCGCAGTGGTCCCAACCGGTCCGAGATAACGTGTCCGTGAGATTTATTTATTTATTGAATCAAGTTATATATAACATTACAGCTTGCGCCAAAGCGTTACATAGATTCATAACTTAAAACTACTTATTTTCTAATTTAAAACTAACTTACATCTACGAATATCTGTCTTGCATCCTTTCAAGCACTCCCTTCCATTCAGATATCAGCCTCCCTGTCCCAGTCGCAAACAAATCACTCTCAGGCAGTGCCGCGAGTAAGGAGTTGGCGAGCGCAGTTGCGCGCAGTACGGGGGAGTGTACGCGCAGACGAGTGCGCGAGTGCATTACGGCCAATATGGGCGGGCGCCTCCGTCTACTACAGTACGCGTCAGGTGCAGAAAGTTTAAGAAACTTTTCTAAGAGGCCAAGGCTATCTATTTTACACCTCAAAACCTTAACTATAAAGCATCCCAGTCCTAGATTTCTGCGCAGCTCTAGTGAGTCATAGCCTAAGTGTCCCTGCAGAAATCTAGTCGGGTACATGAAGGGGTAATATGTATGTATTTTCTTATACAGGTTGCGAAGGAATTTCTTTTGGACTTGTTCAAGTGCCAGGATATACTTCTTTTCGTGTGGACTCCACACTACAGCGTTTGTCTCGAGTATGCTTCTTACGAGTGCCGCATATAGCGCTCGCGTAGCATCTACAGTGAGCGAGACAGCATTGCGTAGTACGAAGCCCAACCTTTGAAACGCCTTGCGGGTGACATCCTGTATGTGTGGCCGGAATGTGAGCCGCGAGTCGAATATTACTCCGAGGTCACGAACTTCTTCGACGCGGGCCATTGTGCTCCCTGCCATGCGGTAGTAATGGCAGAGAGGCAAGGAAGAAAGAGAATAGGTCATTACCTCACATTTTGCAATGTTAAATAATAGCCTGTTTCCCAAACTCCATTCATAGACCGCGTCGATGTCCTCCTGAAGGTTTTCACAGTCACTAGCGGATTTAACTGCCATGATCAGCTTCACGTCGTCTGCAAATAACAGTACCGTAGATTTTCGAATAACTTCAGGTAAGTCATTTATCAAAATCAGGAAAAGCAATGGCCCTAAGTTTGATCCCTGACTTATACCTGAGCGTGTTGTGTACGTCTCGGAAAGATAGGGGCCATACTTAACAAATTGTTTTCTGTTCTTAAGGTAACAAGAAAACAAGCGCAATAGGCGGGGGGTGAATCCCATCTTTCCCAGCTTAAGTAGCATTACGTCGTTGTCCACCCTGTCGAATGCCTTCTGGAAATCGAGATAGACGATGTCAACCTGACAGTGATCGTCCATCTTACTAGAGAGAAGGTCCACCAGTTCCATCAGATTGGTGGCCACAGATCTCTTAGGTAGAAAAGCATGCTGTTGGCTAGCGATATATGGCAAGCACTGTGGTAGAAGGTAATCATGGAGAACCATCTCAAACACCTTGGCAAGGGCAGACAGTATGGCAATGGGCCGATAGTTTTCCACGTTCAACTTGGAACCTTTCTTAGGGATCGGGGTGACACGGGATATTTTCCATGTATCTGGATACTCGCCACTGTTCAGTATCAAGTTGAAAATGTATGTGATCACATCAATCAGGAGATCAATGCAACCTTTAATTATGAATGCCGGAATTGCATCCGGACCTGCAGATGTACCTGGCTTCAGTCGCTTAACTGCGCGCCTGATAGAGTCAGCAGCGATTGTTCTTATATCCACAAGTTGTGAACTGGCCAAGGTATTTGAGCTGGCCTGCCTTGGGTCGAGTTTCGGAGTATCTGGAAGGAAAACCGATTGGAAGTGCGCAGCGAATGCATCGGCTGCACCAGCTCCCTGATATTCCTTACCATCTCGAGTGACTACTGGCTCAGTTCCCCCATGACTCCGTAGGGTATTAACATATTGCCAGAAATGGGAGGGATTGGTGGATAAGGCGCGGGACGCGTTAGAAGTATAGGCGTCATAGGCTACTTTAATGTCTTGTTTGATTTTTGATCTTAATGTCTTAAATTGGTCTCGGACACATTCGTTTTTAGTTCGCTTCCATTCTCTATGGAGGCGGGCTTTAAGCTCGATGTCAAGAATAATGGCTTTAGTGTAATAAATGGGATAGCTGCGACTACGTTTCTTTGTCCGTATTTTTTTAGGAACACATCGATCAAATATATTATATAGTTTTGTATTGAATAAAGCGACTGCGAGATCAGGCTTACCCGTTTCGTATATTTCACACCAGTTTAAGCAGCAGCTTAAACTGCAGCTGCAGCACTAAGCAGCTGCCAGTTTAAGTGAGCAGTGTCTGTGTGTGCGTTGATCGAGCGCACTCTGTATGTAGATTGATTTCTGTACCTATCTGTTTTGTGACACAACTAAGAGAATTATAAGAGCATACAGCGGAAGCTAATCCACCCGCACCAAGCGAAATTAATGAGTCCGAAGCGCCGCGCAAGTTAATAATATGTAACCAAAACATACGCGCGCTTGACAACAAAACACAGCGCCTCGAAATACTACTGCAGAATGAATTGCAATGTGACGTACTCGTTATGACCGAGCATTGGTTGAGTAGTGCTAAATTAAAATGCATATATCTCGATGATTATTATCTAGCTTCAAATTTTTGTCGCTCTTGTTATGAACACGGTGGATCGTGTATTTATGTACGCAATAACATACGGGCCATCGAAAATCTAGAACTGACAGCATTATCTGAAGAACGATATTGCGAAATATCGGCTATTGACCTTATAGATTATAATATAACAATAGTCTGTATTTATAGATCGAACTGTCAAATTAGTGGTAACGACTTCCTAGGGTACCTAGAACGTCTGCTCGATAAATTAAGTATTTTTGATAGGGAGTGTATTATTTTGGGGGACACGAACATAGACGACACAGTGAGTAACGTAAAGCCAGACTTAAGAAAATTATATGACGTACTTAGGGCCCACGACTTTAGGAATGTGGTCGATTTTCCTACTAGAGTCACGGGTACTACGTCCACAAATCTAGATCACGTGTACTGGAACGGGGACCGCTCAGCGCTGAGCGCCTCTCCTGTCACCACTCATCTCAGCGACCACCTCGCTGTGCGCGCTGAGTTGCTGCGCCCGCGCGCCCCGCCCGCGCCCCGCACCCGCCGCGCTAGGATTTACTCCACGAGAAACTACAACGAATTTCGAACCGCGCTGCAAAGCGTGGACTGGCGTGATGTTATACACAAAAATAAAAATTCCGTCACAAATCTAACGTCATCAGTTATAAATATACTAAAAAATAAATTTAATATTTGCTTCCCGATTAAAACCGTGTTTAATAAAAAAACAGAATCGTGGGCCACAAACGAAACTTCAAACCTCAAAAACCTACTCTTTGAAATAATAGAATTAGGACGACGTTTTCCCAATAACGAGAAACTAAATTTAATTATTTCAAGTATGAACACCAAATACATCAGCCTTCTTAACTCAAAAAAAGCCGAGTTCTACACCAAAAAAATTAAAAACAATTCGAACACCGTGAAATGTATGTGGGGAGTATTAAACAGGGAAAGGGGCAAAACTTGCAACAATCAACTCGATTTTACAGAGGTAATTACCGACTTAGGTGGAAACAAATTTAAAACAAAAAAGGCGGCAGCCGATGCTATAAACAAACGGTTTGCCGGAGCGGCAGCCGCCTGTAGCGCGACGCCTGCTGACCTGCCGCGCGCGCTCGCCGCGCTGCGTGCCGCGCGCCCGCCCGCCGACTCCTGCATCAGGTTGAAACCTTTCACGCCTGACGAAGTATTTCACATTATCACGGCCCGATTAGCTAAAAAACCAACTAGGGATATTTTTGACATCTCTGTGAACTTAGTCCACTCCGTTGCCGCGGAACTAGCACCCGTACTCGCTATAGTTTATAACAGGTGTCTAAGCGAAGGTATCTTTCCGAACCCACTTAAAGAAAGCCGAATCTCTCCGTTATTCAAAGGGAAAGGAAAGAGAGAGGATATCGACGCTTACAGACCTATAGCAATAATTCCAGTGGTAGCTAAGATATTTGAGTGCGGGTTAAGTTCCAGATTAACGGAGTTTCTATCTTCCAAAAATGCGCTTTCGGAGAGGCAATATGCCTACCGAAAAGGCCGCTCAACAACCGCTTTGGCTCGGACCGTGATTCGGCAGGTTACAGAGGCCCGCGAGTGCAGAAACCAAGTCGCAGTCTTATGCTGCGACTTATCAAAGGCATTCGACGTTGCGGATCACAAAGTCCTGACCAGCAAACTTCGTCACTATGGCTTCGAAGGATCAGCCCTGACATTGCTATCTGACCTTCTACGGAACAGAACACAAGTCGTGGTCTCTGATGGCGGTACAGTTCGATCCGACGCCGCGACCACAAGTATGGGCGTCGCACAGGGCTCGTCGGTTTCAAATATTCTGTTCTCTATACTTCTGAACGACCTGCCAGAGGCGGTCACCGGCGGAGAGACCTTCATGTATGCCGACGACGTGGCTGTTGTTGTGTCCGCTCCTACATACGATGAGCTTGAACTCAAACTTAACTCGATCGCCGCATCACTCGCTAATTGGTTTGGCATTAATGGACTTATCCTAAACACGAGCAAAACGCATTACATCAGCTTTGATCTGTCTGGGCGGCAGGTTAGGCAGCTGTCAGTAATAGCGAATGGCACTGTAATCAACCAAGTAATGAACTCCAAATTTCTTGGCTTTGAGCTAGACAGCTGCCTCACCTGGAGTGGCCATATAGATCAAATGTGCAAGAAACTCGCAACTGCATGCTTTGCGTTAAAGCGGCTGGCTCGAGTACTTCCATTTGAAATGGTTCGAGCGTGCTATTTCGCCTCAGTCCACGCTCTCCTGCAGTACGGAGTCGAACTGTGGGCCGGGGCCGCCGATTGGGAGAGAGTCTTCCGGCTTCAAAAGCGCGCCCTTCGCGCGATAGGTCGCGTCCCTCAATGTGACTCCGCGAGGCCACTGTTCAAGTCGTTGGGAATACTCACGCTTCCCTCGCTTCTAATAATGCAAATGGCAATAAATACACGTGATGAAGTAGACTCCAATCCAATAATCGAAGCCCCGCGTAGGTACGCAGCGCGCAGCGCGCGCGCTGGAATGCTGCCACTCGTGTCGCACAGACTCGCGAAAACCAAAAAGCTAAGTCATGTAATGGGTCGAAAAGTGTACAATTGCCTTCCGCGTGAAATTGTTACTGCAAAAAGTGCGTCAATGTTCAAAACTAAACTGAAACACTGGCTCCTCGAGCAGACGTTCTATGACCACAAAGAGCTATTTATAAGTAAACCTATGTCATAGAATAAGAATAATATTATGTAATACCTTCCTACATATTGTAGTACCTATTTGACATGTAATTTTATATTATTAATAAATGATGATTATGATTATGATTATGATTATGAAGTAATTTCTTGTCTAGTCTGTGGCCATGAGTAAGCCCATTCATAATAAAAAAAAAGTAATTTCTTGTGAGATTAATTTATTTGATGCAACTTTTTTTTAATTGCAGGCACGAAGATGACAGTGATAGAGCGGGAAGAGATACTTGGGCCGTCGCCGGAGCTCAACTATAAAAGAAGCACGAGCCAGGAGAGGGTTTCCAACGGCGTGCGGCCCGATAACACGGGGAAGGGGGAGGGGACGAAAGAGGTAAATATTTTAATCGTTTATTGATAATTGGGGATGTAACGATACCGATATATCAGCCGATATAATCGGCAGGCTGATATAACGGCATCGCCGATTTAAATTCAACATATATCACAAACTTCAAACTTCAACAATTATTCAGCAAATAGGCCGTAAGAGCACTTATACACGTCATCATTTAATTTACATATTTACAAGCAAAAATAATAACAATAGTGTATCAAATAAAATAATAATAATGGTCCCGAGATATGGAAAAGACATACAAATAATAATGACAGGTACATCAACAATGGGGTATTTTCCTACTAGTCAAATCAGTTACTTCTTTAGAACTGTCAAAACGATTTGCTAATATGGAATTTATATGAAACATTACATCGTGACGTCACGGTCAACTCACCTACTTTTTATATTTCTATCTGATTTATTAAAATAGAACTTGTGTTTAAAAATAACTCCTATCTGTGTTGTTCTAATAATTATCTGGTGCTTTATTTCATGCATGGTGTAAAATTGTTTATTTTAAATACAGTCAAATACCCTATTGTGAATATAAATCTAATAAAATTAAATTTTTGACGACCGGTCTGGCCTAGTGGGTAGTGACCCTGCCTATGAAGCCGATGGTCCCGGGTTCGAATCCTGGTAAGGGCATTTATTTGTAAGATGATACAGATATTTTGTTCCTGAGTCATGGTTGTTTTCTATGTATTTAAGTATTTATATATTATACATATCGTTGTCTGAGTACCCACAACACAAGCTTTCTTGAGCTTATATTACCGTGGGGCTTAGTTAATTTGTGTAAAAATGTCCTTAATATTTATTTATTTATTTTATTAATTTATTATTTTAATCTAATCTAATCAATTTTTCCACAGAACAACCTGGAGTTCCACCTCCACCACTGCATGGACCTGGTCAAGGCCGGCATGGAGTCCATCATAGAGGACCAGGTCACCTCCGTCTTCGAGGCCGAGGAGTTGAGAAGCTGGAACCTGCTCACCAGGACCAACATGTAAGCTAAGATATATGAGTTCCACCACCACTGCATGGAGCTGGTGAAGGCATGGAGTCCATCGAGGACCAGGTCACCTCCGTCTTCGAGGCCGAGGAGTTGAGAAGCTGGAACCTGCTCACCAGGACCAACATGTAAGCTAAGAGATATGAGTTCCACCACCACTGCATGGAGCTGGTGAAGGCATGGAGTCCATCGAGGACCAGGTCACCTCCGTCTTCGAGGCCGAGGAGTTGAGAAGCTGGAACCTGCTCACCAGGACCAACATGTAAGCTAAGATATATGAGTTCCACCACCACTGCATGGAGCTGGTGAAGGCATGGAGTCCATCGAGGACCAGGTCACCTCCGTCTTCGAGGCCGAGGAGCTGAGGAGCTGGAACCTGCTCACCAGGACCAACATGTAAGCAAAGATATAATGTGGGTCGACCAACTATTTCTTGTTGTTATTTTGACCCATCAGCCAGGAGACAAGAGTAGCATAGTTCCTTAGAAGAACTGCCGTACCATGTTCTACAAACGTGCTTAGTATATGTCCCATTATGGAAAGGCCTTATACATACCAAAAAAATCAAATTTGGTTCATTTAAAAACGAAATAAAGTGACCCAGGAGACCGTAACCATGGCAACTAATAGTGACAAGAAAAAGTTGATTCGCCCAAGTCTACTATAAAAGTAAACTAACAATATGGAGTATTAAAAAACCGGGCAAGTGCGAGTCGGACTCGCGCACGAAGGGTTCCGTACCACAATGCAAAAAAAAAAAAAAGAAAGAAAAAAGAACGGTCACCCATCCAAGTACTGACCACTCCCGACATTGCTTAACTTTGGTCAAAAATGACGTTTGTTGTATGGGAGCCCCATTTAAATCTTTATTTTATTCTGTTTTTAGTATTTGTTGTTATAGCGGCAACAGAAATACATCATCTGTGAAAATTTCAACTGTCTAGCTATCACGGTTCGTGAGATACAGCCTGGTGACAGACGGACGGACGGACGGACGGACAGCGAAGTCTTAGTAATAGGGTCCCGTTTTACCCTTTGGGTACGGAACCCTAAAAACGCTGATAGCCTAGCGGTAAGAGCGTGCGACTTTCAATCCAGAGGTCGCGGGGAGTGGCTATTGTTTGTTTATTTATATTGAAATACCTAAAGATACACCCCCTTATTCATAAACGTTTACTAAAGTTGACAAGCCGATAATAATCGTTTGTCCCTTTCCGATGCATTGGTATGATGGAAAGGGACAAACGATTATTATCGGCTTGTTAACTTTAGTAAATGTTTATGAATAAGGGGGACAGAATATAATTACCGTCGTTTGGTTACAGGCAGTACGAATTCCTATCATGGCGCCTCACCATCATCTGGATGATGGGGTTTGTGGTCCGCTACTTCTTTCTGCTGCCGCTACGGATCATGATCTTCGTCATCGGGGTAAGGACGTGGGCCGGACTGAAAGTTTCTGCATTCTGATATATGAGACGACTTATTTTTTCCAGTCCAGGAATTTTCAGTATGCCCTAAGTACTTTTTCTAAGTGCCCAGTCCAAAAATTTTCAATATGCCCTAATTACTGTCACATTTACAGGGAGCTTAGAGCATTTAGTAACTGGAGATGTCATGGCGGTCATTTTCTTTACGAAAAAGTACGTCAAATGTATTGCTATTTCTACATGATTTGTACGTAACGTACAAATAGCCATGTCAGTCCATACAAAAGTTTGCACAATTGTGCAATTCGGCAGAGGGGTAAGCTCTCAATGACCACTCCAGTTACTGAATCCTCTAAGACAGTGGCTAATAAATAACTGCATTCCCGTTGCCAGAGAGGTTTTGGGATTATACTGAGCAACTTTTACTATGGGGCCAACCCCGAAATAGCGATAAAAAATGTGACATCCCACGGGTAAGGTACCTTATGGCGGTTGGCGCTTACGCTATTATTAACGCCGCTCCAGTGTTATCGCGGTGCTATGTGACGTAAGCGCCAGCCGCCATAAGGTACCTTTTCCCGTGGAATGTCACAAATTTGGGTGTTTCATGCATTTTGGCTGGTCCAGTTTCTATGGGAGGGTAAATTTTTTTCGCGATTTGGTGCCATAGTAAAGGTTGCTCAGTATAATCCCAAAACCTCCCTGGCAACGGGAATGCACTTATTTTTTGGCCAACCTGTATAAATAAATACTCATACAATTACGAAGAACAAATCTAAACTAGCAATTCAAAATCAAATCAAATTAATTATTTTTTGTAAATGTAATATGGGTCCTGGTAACCTGAAATAAATGATTTTATTATTTATTTATTTAAAATACCTCGATAAAATTAACCAATAGCACAAAAAAAGTTACCATTTTTGATCCTAATTTATTTTAATCCAGATTTTCTTCTATTTTGGATATTGTCACGTTTAATTCTTATTTGTGTATTGTTTTATTTACTTAATTTATTATTTTGACTAATTACTAATACTCTTTTATGTTGTGCAAACATATTCTCTACAGTTCTATTATCTAATCTTACTTTTTTATTATTTGTGAATCTTACTTCTTTTAATATTTATCGTTTTAAGAAAAACAGTAAATTATATGCGAAAAATTTCATAATTTTGGTTTAGTTTAACTCAGAATCAGGGGTACTTAATAAAAAAAAGAAAAAGGTTACAATTTTTTTGGTCACAAGTCTGTTTTGTGACCATCCATATAAAGTCTGTCAAGTCATTTCCGCCAGTAGAAAAAAGCGACATATTAAAAAAATGTAGCCGCGAAGGCTTATCGTCCTATAAAAAATTCGAATTTTGCTCCTTTTTTGACAAAGTCGTTTGACAGACTATAGAATATACACAATGTATGTTAAAAAATTTCTAGCTAACCATTAAAATGAATTGCCAGTTGTTATATACACTATTTAAAAAAAATGTACCCATGATTCTAAGTATAAAAATATCCTCAATTTAGTTATTCTTCGCAAAAAGGAACGTATTTAAAAAAAAACTAACCAATTTCTCCACTAACCGACCACAGATAATATTCATGCTGACAATGACCAGTATCGCAAGCACTCTGCCGCCCGGCAGAATACAGAGATTCGTTGGCATGATGTCTTACATGATATCCATACGTATCATGATACGTTCCCTATCTGTGGTCATCAATTACCACGATAAACAGAACATGCCCAAAGGCGGAATCTGCGTTGCCAACCACACGACTATTATTGACGTGGCTGTTTTGAGCTGTAACCAGTGTTTCTCTATGGTATATATTTTTTTTCCGGGCTATCGGGTGTGTTGTCTATTGTTTATTATGTTTCATTTTGTGTTCGTCCCAATTCTCATCCTCGGTTCTCCATACAAACGTATACTCTGTTTCTTTAGGTACTTAAATAAAAGTGAACAAATAATTTATACATTTTCGGGTAGTTATAACATTAAAGCCCATTTGCACCATCCCACTAACCCAGGGTTAAGCGGTTAAACCGTCAAACCAGTGTCAAATTGTACTGGTAACCATGATAACTCCAGGTTTAACCGGTTAACCCCGGGTTTGTGGAATGGTGCAAGTGGGCCTTATTGATTAACCAACCAAATACAAAACCGCCTGGATCTGTCACTGAGCGACCTGACTTTAACCTACATTATTTGATCGCGTAATGTTTTCATCTACCCTCAACTGGCTTAAGAAGCCATTTGAGGGTAGATTTTGTTTACTCTTTTTAAATACCTAAAGATACAGAAAGGAGTGTCGTCTACTGCTTCCACTATAGTTCGTTTTTTTTAGCATTAAAAAGAACTTGAAAGAAGGTAAACGATCTTGACGTGTCTTTTAATTGAAAAACGCTTTTAAAAACCAGTAACCGTTACCTATGAAAGCAGAAGAATATAAATGATCGTATTAGATTCATAATTGTTACATATTTGCCGTAACTTATTTTTATAACGTGTTTTTCAATTAAAAGATACATCAAGATTGTTTACCTTTTTTCTAATGCTAAAAAAACGAAACTATACGTGTAATATTGTCTATGATATGGAGAGCATTGTCTGTGGTTCTGTACCTAGTATTTATTCTGCGCTATGGGACCAACCCCGAAATCGTGATAAAAAATTTGGCTGGTTCATACATTTTGGCTGGTCCATTTTCTATGGGAGGGTAAATTTTTTTTCGCGATGTCGGGGTTGCTATGGAGAGCATTGTCTGTGGTTAGTATTGGCATGTACATTTGGGCCAGGTATGGTGGCTGGTGCTATGCACGGCGTGCGTTGGCACGCTTCCCGACGGCCGGCTCAAACAGCGCGTCAACTACGGCGTCAGTATCATGTGCTTCAACTTCCTCTCTCGCTGCATCAGCGCGGTCATCACCTACCATGATGATGACAACAAGCCGAGGAGCGGCATCTGCGTCGCCAATCACACCAGCCCTATTGACGCGTTGGTGCTGATGTGCGACAATACATATTCACTGGTAAGATCATTTAGCCCAGGGTTTCTTAAAGGGTCCATGGACCTTGGCACATTTATCAGGGGTCCGCAGGTCACTTTCTTACTGTAAACATTCTTATTAGTAGAGATGCATTCTTTCCCTGATATGTGTCAAGTTGTTAAATATTGCGTGGGCTATCAAATCCGCTGCAGACTTTTATTGGTGCGACTATATCAATCGGTAAGTGAATAGTTTAAAAAAGTATTTTTAGTATTAGCATGAAATCCAAAAAGTTGGTAAATATGATTAAATATTTATGTGCTTGGGATGATGTATTGCTACAAGTACAGTTTTAGTTTATAACTTTCCATATCCCTTTGAACGGCATATGAATACGTGACGACCGGTCTGGCCTAGTGGGTAGTGACCCTGCCTGCTAAGCCGATGGTCCTGGGTTCGAATCCCAGTAAGGGCATTTATTTGTGTGATGAACACTAATATTTGTTCCTAAGTCATGGGTGTTTTCTATGTATATAAGTATGTATTTATCTATATAAGTATGTGTGTCGTCGCCTAGCACCCATAGTACAAGCTTTGCTTAGTTTGGGGCTAGGTTGATCTGTGTAAGATGTCCCCAATATTTATTTATTTATTTATCTTATTATATATGTAACGTACGCCATATGTGACGTCCCACGGCAAAAAGTACCTTATGGTGGCTGGCGCTTGCGTCGCATAGCGCCGCAATAATATTGGAGCGGCGTTAATAATAGCGTAAGTGCCAACCGCCATAAGGTACCTTTTCCCGTGGGACGTCACAAATAACACTTAAGGGAGGGTTGCACCAAATCTGTCACCTTTAAAATATCCGAGAGAAAGCGCTGGTGGCCTAGCGTGCGACTTTCAATCCGGTGGTCGCGGGTTCAAAACCCGGCTCGTACCAAAGAGTTTTTCGGAACTTATGTACGAAATATCATTTGATATTTACCAGTCGCTTTTCGGTGAAGGAAAACATCGTGAGGAAACCAGCATACATCTGCGAAGAAATTCAAGGGTGTAGTGAAGTCACCAATCAGCATTGGGCTAGCGTGGAGAATATAGCTCAAGCCCTCTCGCGCATGAGAGGAGGCCTGTGCCCAAAAGGCCAAGCACATGTTTGGCGCGACAATATCTCGCGGCGAGATAGACTGCCCGTCTTTTTCTAACTATGTTAACAAAAGAGAGACGAGTCTATCTCGCCGCGAGATACTGTCGCGCCAATCATGTGCTAGCCCGGCTGCAGTGGGACGTTTATAGGCTGAAATTATTATTATATTAAACTTATTAATTATTAATAACTCGTACTTACGTTTAATTTTCAGATAGGACAGCGGCACGGTGGTTTCCTAGGCCTCCTGCAGAGGGCGCTGGCTCGCGCCTCCCCCCACATCTGGTTCGAGAGGTCGGAGGTCAAGGACCGCCACGCCGTGGCCAGGAGGTGAGGCTCACTATGACATATTACTAATACTAGTAACGCCATCTATAGTTCATATTTTGAAGTGAAAACTTCTCTAGCGGCGCTGTGCACTTTTTGTGATAAACTCGCGACAGGTCACGTGACCGTAAGATTCGTAAGACGGACACGTGACCTGATCGAAAAACTGTTACAATGTCATCGAGTTTTCACTTCTGCCGGCACTCCCGGAGTGCAACCCGTTTTTTTAGCATTAGAAAGAAGGTAAACAATCTTGACGCGTTTTTTTAAATATTGAAAAACGCTTTAAAAAATTAATTTATCCACTTGACCGTCCGACGATAGCATAGTATCCGAAAATAAAAACCGGGCAAGTGCGAGTCGGACTCGCGCACGAAGGGTTCCGTACCATAATGCAAAAAAAAAAACAAAAAGAAGCAAAAAGAAAACGGTCACCCATCCAAGTACTGACCCCTCCCGACGTTGCTTAACTTTGGTCAAAAATCACGTTTGTTGTATGGGAGCCCCATTTAAATCTTTATTTTATTTTATTATTTTATTCTGTTATAGCGGCAACAGAAATACATCATCTGTGAAAATTTCAACTGTCTAGCTATCACGGTTCGTGAGATACAGCCTGGTGACAGACGGACGGACGGACGGACAGCGAAGCCTTAGTAATAGGGTCCCGTTTTACCCTTTGGGTACGGAACCCTAAAAATATGCTCTTAACCGTCCGCGGGAACCTTACTATCCAAAGGGGTGGAAGAAAGATTTGATTGAATTGATATTTGGGCATTATTTACTAATTCTCTAGATGCGACAACGCAGCCTAACTAAATAGAATTTTTTTTTAGAGCTAACAAAAATTTAGATGTCAGTGTAGTTATAATTTTTGTAGAAAATTGTGAATGCGCTGCGCGGGGCTTGCGTCGCTAAAAAACCCTACATGGGGACGGTTGACAGGAAAACAGTCTCGCGGGCCGGACGGTTGAGTGGTTATATTGCGCCTCGGTGAACCGCTCGCACGGCTGTCATGCAGGGCTTTTAGTTTTAGATTTTTTGTTATTTAAGTAATACTAACTTATTTTAGTTGTAGTACCTATTAGTTTAGTATTAATAATTTTAGTTTTTTAATTTTTAGTTGTAATTTTAGTTTATATTTGTTATTTTAAGTACGTACTAACAATACTATGGACCTTGTTGTCTGAAAATAAACGCTTTTTATTTTTATTTATTTTATTTATTATATTACTTACGAAAGCAAAATAATGTAAAAGATCGTATATGATTTATAATTCTAACATATTTGCTGTGACTTATTTTTCAATGGTGATTTTTAATAAAAAGACATGTCAAGATCGCTTACCTTCTTTCTAATGCTAAAAAAAACTAGTCATACTATTCAAACGTCATATATCTTTGTTGTCCGCAGACTAAAAGAGCACATATCAGTCCCCGACAACCCCCCGATCCTGATCTTCCCGGAGGGGACCTGCATCAACAACACCTCCGTGATGCAGTTCAAGAAGGGCAGCTTCGAGGTCGGCGGCTGGATCTACCCCGTCGCCATTAAGTGAGTACAAATACAAATAACACTACATACAACACAACAACACTACAAATACAAATGATCCATACTACAACTACAAATAACACTACATACAACACAACAACACTACAAATACAAATGATCCATACTAATATTATAAAAGAGCACATATCAGTCCCCGACAACCCCCCGATCCTGATCTTCCCGGAGGGGACCTGCATCAACAACACCTCGGTGATGCAGTTCAAGAAGGGCAGCTTCGCGGTCGGCGGCTGGATCTACCCTGTCGCGATTAAGTGAGTCTACTACAAATACAAATAACACTACATACAACACAACAACACTACAAATACAAATGATCCATACTAATATGATAAAAGAGCACATATCAGTCCCCGACAACCCCCCGATCCTGATCTTCCCGGAGGGGACCTGTATCAACAACACCTCGGTGATGCAGTTCAAGAAGGGCAGCTTCGAGGTCGGCGGCTGGATCTACCCTGTCGCGATTAAGTGAGTCTACTACAAATACAAATAACACTACATACAACACAACAACACTACAAATACAAATGATCCATACTAATATGATAAAAGAGCACATATCAGTCCCCGACAACCCCCCGATCCTGATCTTCCCGGAGGGGACCTGCATCAACAACACCTCGGTGATGCAGTTCAAGAAGGGCAGCTTCGAGGTCGGCGGCTGGATCTACCCTGTCGCGATTAAGTGAGTCCACTACAAATACAAATAACACTACATACAACACAACAACACTACAAATACAAATGATCCATACTACAAATACAAAAAACTACATACAACACAACAACACAACAACACTACAAATAATCCATACTACAAATATAAATAACACTACATACAACACAACAACACTACAAATACAAATGATCCATACTACAAATACAAATAACACTACATACAACACAACAACACTACAAATACAAATGATCCATACTACAAATACAAAAAACTACATACAACACAACAACACAACAACACTACAAATAATCCATACTACAAATATAAATAACACTAATTACAACACAAAAACACTACAAATACAAATGATCCATACTACAAATACAAATAACACTACATACAACACAACAACACTACAAATACAAATGATCCATGCTAATATTATAAAAGAGCACATATCAGTCCCCGACAACCCCCCGATCCTGATCTTCCCGGAGGGGACCTGCATCAATAACACCTCGGTGATGCAGTTCAAGAAGGGCAGCTTCGAGGTCGGCGGCTGGATCTACCCCGTGGCCATTAAGTGAGTCTACTACAAATACAAATAACACTACATACAACACAACAACACTACAAATACAAATGATCCATACTACAACTACAAATAACACTACATACAACACAGCAACACTACAAATACAAATGATCCATACTACAAATACAAAAAACTACATACAACACAACAACACTACAAATACAAATGATCCATACTACAAATACAAAAAACTACATACAACACAACAACACTACAAATAATCCATACTACAAATATAAATAACACTACATACAACACAACAACACTACAAATACAAATGATCCATACTACAAATACAAATAACACTACATACAACACAACAACACTACAAATACAAATGATCCATACTAATATTATAAAAGAGCACATATCAGTCCCCGACAACCGATGATGCCAGAAATGCGGGGGTGCGCGGGACGAGGTGAGCGAAGTCCCGTGCCGCGATTGGTCCGTTCAAAGACACGGACGTCACACAAAGACACTTACGACCTGAACATGGAGTAAAATTACCGTATGCGTGGCAGAGGGGGTAGCGCGACTATGCTCAGTCTGGTGGATGTTTTGTCTGTGGTCTACTACAAATAAGTCCCGTGCATGAACTATAGGGGGCAGCGTAAGCCGTCAGATTTTTGGTGCGAGGCGTAAATGTACAGCTACAGGTGCACACATATATATGTTTCCGAATCAGGCCACAAGATGGCAGACCCTCTAACGTGAGATAGACGATAGACGAATACATACAGTGACTTATTCAATCTCTTCATTTCGTTCTATGGGCACCAAGCGGAATGCCATTGCAGAACTGAGATATTGGTATTTTAGTCAAAATGTCGTCAACCTTATTACCTAGGCAATAGAGTCCTAGTAAGTAAATAATTGCTGCAGGGTAGATGTTCGCGCACCACCGGGCGAGCGCGTCGAATGGTTTGCCGCGCTCACCCAGCGGTGGATTCTATTGCCTATAGTTCGTTTTTTTTAGCATTAGAAAGAACTTGCAAGAAGGTAAGCGATCTTGACATGTCCTTTAATTGAAAAACGCTTTTTAAAAATCAAAAACCATTACTTATGAAAGCCGAAGAATATAAATGATCGTATTAGATTCATAATTGTTACATATGGCAAATATGTAACTTATTTTTATAATGTGTTTGTCAATTAAAAGACACATCAAGATTGTTTACCTAATTTCTAATGCTAAAAAAAACGAAGTATAGGTAGGGCGACGACATTTTGACTAAAATACCAATATCTCAGTTCTGCAATGGAATTCCGCTTGGTGTCCATAGAACGAAATGAAGTACATAGACATACCTATCTAATGACCTAATTCTCAACTCTATTGGCGTTGGGACCATTTTGACGTATAGTCCTTTATTATAAACAAATTATAATTATTATAAAAAATAACTTATTGTTCAGATACGACCCCCGCTTCGGCGACGCGTTCTGGAACAGCTCCCGCTACGGCATGCTGCACTACCTCCTCAACATGATGTCGTCGTGGGCCATCGTCTGCGACGTCTGGTACCTGCCCCCCATGCGGAGGGGGGAGAGGGAGGACGCCGTGGCCTTCGCCAACCGGGTCAAGGCCTGCGTGGCGGCGAGGGGCGGGCTTATAGACCTGCAGTGGTGAGTGGGAATCAGATGTTACTACCTCCTCAACATGATGTCCTAGTGGGTCATCGTGTGCGACGTCTGGTACCTGCCCCCCATGCGGAGGGGGGAGAGGGAGGACGCCGTGGCCTTCGCCAACCGGGTCAAGGCCTGCGTGGCGGCGAGAGGAGGGCTTATAGACCTGCAGTGGTGAGTGGGAATCAGATGTCACTACCTCCTCAACATGATGTCGTCATGGGCCATCGTGTGCGACGTCTGGTACCTGCCCCCCATGCGGAGGGGGGAGAGAGAGGACGTCGTGGCCACTGTGAAAACTTGTCAAAAAACAGTTTAAGTCACATTGTGTACAAGTTACTCTATGGTTTACGATAGGCACTAATTTGTTTAGTCATACCATAGAGTAACTTATAACCAACGCGGTTTGTCTACAGGACAGAGCTTTGCCCACAGACAAATCATCCTCCAGACTGAGCATAGTCGCGCTACCCCCTCTGCCACGCATACGGTAATTTTACTCCATGTTCGAGTCGAAAGTGTCTTTGTGTGACGTCCGTGTCTTTGAACGGACCAATCTCGGCGCGGGACGCATTTTTGGCATCATCGGTTGCATGAAATAATTGCTCTAACCTCTAGCCGCCCATACGTCAAACCTTGCCAAGCAAAATGAAATTTTATTTTGTCAACACAAAGTTCAAATTAGAATGGAACAGGAGACCTTTTTATAGCTCTCTGGGCGGCTAGAGGTTAAACTTGGTCTAGAGGATTCCTATTATGGCTTTACCTAATCCCTATTAAAATATCTATATTCTTTCAGGGACGGCCAACTAAAACGTATGAAGGCGAAGAAGGAATGGCGGGAATTGCAGCAAGAAGAGTTCAGCAAACGGTTAAAAGGCGAATGAGAACACCTGGTTAAAGTGTAAAAATACCTGGTAAATAACAGGTTAAAAAACCTGGTGAATAACAGGTAAAATACCTGGTTAATACTAGCCGATACCTAGAACAGAGAAATGTACTGAGTGTTAATACTTGTGACTGAAAAGTGAGTGAGCTATGATTATGATATGACTAGTACCATTTAGTAGTGGGCCATACTAAAAGTTTCCGGATTCTGATATATGAGAAGACTTATTTTTTCTAAGTGGCCGGTTCCAGGAATTTTCAGTATGCCCCAAGTATACGTTTTGTATGGAATACCTGTTAGTATTTTATTAGTTACGCTTTGAGCGTATTGTGTATATTTGAAGCCATATTGCTTAGGTAGTATGTTTTTTTTTTAATAGACTATAGGCCAAAGATATGGAGCAATCTTTTCTAGCGATGGCGCCATAACCTTCAGCCTACTCTCGAGTAGATGGCGTTAATATTAATATTTAACAAGTTGACACATATCAGTGAAAGAATAAGGATCAAAGTCAAATGGCGTTCTAACAGTTTTAATCATCTGGCGAAAGATGGCAGTAAATGTACTGTAGCTACATAATTTACCATGACTGTAACTCTCTATTTCATATTCTCTGCCGTTATATACGTTACTACTAACGCCATCTGTTGGCGAGTAGTTTACAATATTAAAATGACAAGACTACCGAAGCAACATGGCGAATGAACAGGGCCTAAATGTAACATAAGGATAGTTTGTGTAGGCAATACCAGAAGCGGCTAAGGGTGGTATCCAGTATGTATTGCGTCTCACATTTTTCTTTAATGAGAGAGTGAGACGCACTGACATTGGACAGGCAATGTCACCCTAATTTGCTAAACGTAATTCAAGACCAAAAAAAGTAAGACAATGTTGCCACTGCAATAATTTGTTTGTAAAATAGTAAATTCCTTGTGATGAATAATCACGCTAAGATAATTTATTTATTAGTAATTTTACTCCTACGATTTAAAAAAGTACTTTTATTTATTTATTTTTACATAAATACAAGACGCTCTAGTAAAAAAGTGGCAACATTTTCATTTTTTTTTTTGGTCTTGAATTACGTTTTCCAGTATAAAAGGTTCAAAATTATTTTAGGAGTCTCTAGGGGTCTCGTACAATCGAAGTGTATGGCTATATGCTTTCATTTTAAAACGGCATAACCGAAAGAACCTTTGACCCTGTTTTTACTGTCAATTTTTACCAGTAACATTTATTTGAAACTATTAATCTTTCTGAAGTACTTTGATAATGGTTGAAATTATACTCTGTATCTTTAGGTATATAAATAAAAGTAAACAAAATCTACCCTCAAATGGCTCCTTAAGCCAGTTGAGGGTAGATGAAAACATTACACGATCAAATAATGTAGGTTAAAGTCAGGTCGTTCAGTGACTGATCCAGGCGGTTTTGTATTTGGTTGGTTAACCAATAAATGTTATAAGTTTATAACTACCCGAAAATGTTTGTTTACTTTTATGTAAAAATCTAAAGATACAGACTTTATATACGCAGCGGATAGTTGTTTGGCCGGATACCGGATGTTCGGTCTGAACATCGGCCGAATATTCGGCCGGCGGAACTATACATACATTTCGGTTTTTCAGGTGAGCATTCTGCAGGTTATGACCTGTTTCCTAGTGAACGTTCGCGCGGACCCATTTCTAGGTTCGAAATGAGTGCGCGTGCAAGTGAGTGGAATGTTTAAATTGTTTTAAAATAATAAACAAGTACGATTATCACCGTGACTGTTTCTTAAATCCAATTTTTTACTCCAAAATCAAGCAAAGTTTCTATCCGGTATCCGGCCGGATAGTAGGTCACTATTCGGTGCATCTGTACTCGAAACTTTTTCTTAATATTTTGACACAATTTTACCCTAAAATCATGTACTATTTTTAGATGAAAAACTGACTTAAAATGTAACAGTTTGTATAAAAGATTTAAAGGTGTTTACGCGTTGCCATTTTTATGTTGTGATTATTTTGTACTTCGGTGTTATCTAATATAAATATAGAAAATCTGATTTTCACAGATCCTGGTGTTTTTGGGTTCTTTCAACTCAGAATCACTAATATATCTAAAAAGAATGTATTTTTTATTTAATCGAGTTATACTAGCTATAACTCGATTAAATAAAAAGATACATTAAAAAAGAAAAATAAACTAACTTATTTATAAAATAAAACTAAAAACTATAAAATTAAAATACATCTAAGAAATTGGGCCCCTTTGCCATGGTGCCGAGGACGCTGGCAGCATTTCCCCGCTGTACTGCGATGCTAATACGTTGAGCGGAAAAGCTGCCAGCTCTTTGGTCACCAGTGAAGTCCATTAGCCTTTTTGATAGCTCTTTAAAAACGTTGTAGAGCGTTAGGACCACGGGCCAAGGGTCATATTAAATCCTGATGCTGAAAAATGTATGAAAATTGTACTTTCCACTACGTCACGCACATGTATGAAAATTTTTTTCACACTTAAAACGACGTAATGGAATGGAAATTTTGGTACATCTTTTTTTAATGTTAGAAATGAGAATGCTGTCTGTTCTGAGTTTAATGGGCTCAAGAATGTCCATATTTGAAAGAATCAGGTTTTCAATATTTTTTTTACGATACGCCCATTTTCTATGATTATTCGGAGTTCTGAAAAATCTTGTTTATCCCTATTTTTTATTAGATTTTGGAAATATTAGACAATATTCTTAAAATTTGTATAATATTAGGGTTGAAAATGCTTGTGATTATGGGTAGAAATTAAATATAACATGAAAGTTTAAAAAAGAGTGGGAGCCGCTTTGGGGCTATTCATAAATTACGTCATATCATTTTAGGGGGGGGGGGGTCTGGGCATCGGATGACGGTAGCATGAAGTAGGAGGAAATGCGGTCATTTGAAGCATGATTTTTGGATGATTATAGGGGGGGGGGGGGTCAAAAATCGTCAAAAATCGATGACGTAATTTATGGACAGCCCCTTTGCCGTAACATAATTTCACTTGGTTTTAGAAAATATGTGATATAATATATGAAAATCTTATAGATTAAACATGCATTGAGCGCCATCTACATCACCTGTCATATTCGAATCACTTACATAAAATCAAAGAGAAATAGAGTGTATTTAGAGACGGATTGTCAAAGTAAATTTTGTAGCCACTGTAAATTTACTGCCATCTTTTGATAGAACACAAAACTGTTAGAACGCCATTTGACTTTGATCCTTATTCTTTCACTGATATGTGATAACTTGTTAAATATTAATATTAACGCCATCTACTCGACTATAGGCCAAAGGTATGGTGCAATCTTTTCGAGCGATGGCGCCATAACCTTCAGCCTACTCTCGAGTAGATGGCGTCAATATTAATATTTAACAAGTTAACACATATCAGTGAAAGAATAAGGATCAAAGTCAAATGGCGTTCTAACAGTTTTAATCGTCTGTCGAAAGATGGCAGTAAATGTACTGTGGCTACATAATTTACCATGGCAGCAACTCTCTATTTCAAATTCTCTTTGATAAAATATCATTCACACTCGAAGGGTAGGATGACACCTGTCATTTACATATAATTTATAACCTAAAAAACCGGACAAGTGCAAGTCGGACTCGCCCACCGAGGGTTCCGTACTTTATAGTATTTGTTGTTATAGCGGCAACAGAAATACATCATCTGTGAAAATTTCAACTGCCTAGCTATCACGGTTCATGAGATACAGCCTGGTGACAGACGGACGGACGGACGGACAGCGGACTCTTAGTAATAGGGTCCCGTTTTTACCCTTTGGGTACGGAACCCTAAAAACACCAAATCTCTCAAAATTGTATTGAAATGACAGGTGTCAAAGTTCGAGTTTGAAAAATATAATAATTGAAGGTACTATTTTATGCGTCTAAGGCTCACTTGCACCATCCCACTAACCCATGATTAAGCGGTTAAACCGTTAACCTAGTGTCAAATTATACTGGTAACCATGGTAACTCCAGGTTTAACCGGTTAACCCCGGGTTAGAGGAACGGTGCATGTGGGCCTAAGTGCCACTTTACTAGTACAATTAGACACTGGGTTAACGGTTTAACTGCTTAACCCCGGGTTAGTGGGATGGTGCAAGTGGGCCTTAATATTCTCTTGCCTATGGGTGGTATTCCACCTGTCCAACTTTGTCCAATGTGTATTTTGTCTCACAATTTGTTTAATGAGAGAGTGAGACGCAATCAGGATATTGGACAGAAGGAATATCCCTATGAAAGACAAATTGATTTGACAACTTGTTACCATTTTGGTATTAGTTCGAAATTAGACCTTATTGTCATAGTCATAACGTCTAATTTGGAATTAAACTGTTATACCGTTATTTCTAAACGCTGTACTGGCCTGAATTAGCTATTAATTGTTTGTCTCTATCTGTCATTATGACTTAAGTATTTGTAAGAAAGGGATAAAATTTAACTAAATCGGGCCCGTAAAGTTTTATGAATAAGGTGGTTAGAGTTAGACCAAGAAAAGTCTGCAGCTTTGATAGCCCACGCCGTGCAAGTGTTATTTATACGTCATAATTTCATAGACGATGACGTTTGAAATAACACTTGCACCAGGCATGGCTCACTCCGCGATTTCGCCGCTTTGCTACAGGTAGCTAAAAGTACACTCGTTCCACACCAATTTTGGTGGCTAGCCATAAGCCGCGCGTGGCGCTGTCGCCACCTAGCGGCCATATCTGTCCTGATCGTAACAGACGCGTTTTGTTGGAGAGTGAGTCTTCTGTACCTAGTACTATTATTTATTCTGTGCTGCTGGGCTATCAAAATCGCTGCAGACTTTTCTTGGTCTGACTCTAGAACATGGCCACTACGCCTCGGCGTACACTTCAGTCATTTAGATTGTATTTATTTATTTATTATTAGTTTTAATTGTTCTTAAGCGATTTTTGAAATATTTGTACTGTTTTTTTTAACGTGTAGACATTTTTGTTAATAAAGCATTCCTATAGAAATGAGATGGTTTTTATTGTATGTATCACCCATTTAGGGGTGACACCCGACTGTGAACATCAGTAGCAGGCGTGGCTCACTCCGCGATTTCGTCGCTTTGCTACAGGTAGCTAAAAGTACGTCCGTTCCGCCCGTATTTTGGGGATTGCCATAAGCCGCGCGTGGCGCTGTCGCCACCTAGCGGCCATATCTGTGCCGATCGTGACAGACGCGTTTTGTTAGGGAGTGAGTCTTCTGTACGTAGTACTATTATTTATTCTGTGTCAATAGTGCCACCTATAAAATATCGTCAAATGAAAGCGATGGAGTAAATCCTGAGCTATTTAACATAAATTATACTCTTTTTAAATATATTTTACAATTTTGATTGAATTTTGGGGTGACACCCACAATTTCCGCACCGGGTGCCACCCATGCTAGCTACGCCACTGATACCACCCTAAGCACTCGCGGCACAAAACAGATAGGTACAGAAATCAATCTACATACAAAGTGCGCTCGAGCAACGCACACATAGACACTGCTCACGGACACGATATCTCGGACCGGTTGGGACCACTGCGAGCGCGAGTGCCATCCGCTTGAGACGCGCGTCTGTGAACATTTTTGTGCAATAATGGAGAAACAAAAGTTATTATAACTGTTCAGTAGATGGTTGTTTAAATTCAACATTAAGCGGTGAATTATCGTTTTTTAAACTACGAGTTTAACAATGACATTAAAATTAAAATATTTTAGTTATTATTAATTCATATTTCCATTCTTCCCGTTCCATCCTCAACAATAAATCAAACAACTAGATACGAGCTGATACGAGTGCCACGTTAGTTTTTTGTGCATAGCTATTATAGTTAACAACCCTAGAGCAACCGCCGAGCGTAGGTATGAAAAGTGAAGTACATACATGCAATTGACTTCTGTACCTATCTGTTTTGTGCTCGCGGCGAAATTGCCAGTGTGATAACACCAAAAAGAATAGATAGTATAGAGGGGTTCTCTCATTGTGTCTGTTTTTATATCATTTTGATCCATGTTCATTCACTGATATCTATGTGTTAAAATTGTTAAATATGAAACGGTGTCGCCACGCCATCTAGCCGAGCATAGGCTAAAGGTGTATGCGGCATCTATCCGAGAATGACTTTTTCTTGATTTCCGAGGCACGTTTTTTCCTTAGACTTTATTCATCTTATACGAAGTTACATATATCATGTCTTTGATAACACCAAAGATAACACTAATGGATGATTCCAGGATGAACAAATCAGTTGCTAGATGGCGCTGACACATGCGGCAACTAGGTAACGATTTATTACCGTAATTGTATAAGTATTCTTTACTATTATTAGGTAAGTATATTTTTTAAAATGATGGAGTAAGACTCCGACGAGTTTTTGGGGCCTTTACTTGCGCTTGACGCATTTTCGTGAAGGCATTTTACATTTATTGCAAAATTCAAGACTTTTCGAAACACTCGCTACACTCGTGGTTCCGTTTCCATTTTACACTGTATTCTTGCTGCTATAAGCCAACGAGGTTAATAATCGTAGGACAGGTATTTCGTCGGGTGACAAGCAAAAGTCACTAACTAACAGCATTGAAATTATTGGATAATAAACCGTGTTACAAGTGTAATTAAGTACATTGTTACTTTAATTTTTTCATAGTACTTAGTGACTTTTGCTTGTCACCCGACGATTTATTCTAGACTCAACAGAAAAAAAAAACTCAGTTCGAGAAAAAATAATTTAATTCAAATACAAAAATGCCTTTAACATTAAATACTAAATCCATGCTTATAACTAACTAAAGATACTCTAATTCACATATTTGCAAAGAATGAGTGAGCACATAATTTTAGCAGCTTTTTAATATTTAAAATGATTTATTTGTGACATTATCTATGAAAAGGGACCTTATTGTAGATGGTGCTTACGTCGCTCAGCGTCGCGCGGCATTGTATTTATATTGGAGCATTGTTTATAATGGCGTAAGTGCCATCGACAAGGTTCCTTTTCATAGATAACGTCACATTTAGAGATATAAATATTATCTTAAATCTCTTTTTAACTAATATACAGGGTGACATATTATGATTCTAAATGCCATTTTTAATGTTAGTACAAAAATATCGCCAAATTAAAGTTTAAGCAGTGCCTTTTGTTTAAGTAGCTTTAGAATCTGGAATTTACGTTAAAATTCAAATATGGAACGTCAACTTGCTTGTCTATACACCGTGTTTTTTTTGATTTCCGTTAATTTCAAGGGTGCATTCCTGAGCTTAAATCAAGTAACTTTCTCAAAGACACCGATATTCTAATTAACTCCATTTCGGAGATAATCAATAATTTATTTTTTTCCTTTAGGGCCTCTACAAACGTGTACACTTGCCTTAGGGCCTGTTTACATATTGATCAGTGTTTAGAATGAGTTCATACATTTGCTACTAAACTTAAGTACAATCTCGGTCGATAGATGTTCGAAATGACATTGATATGTCACAGATTTCAATTGTTTGGTTGAGTTAAATGTAATGCCTGTGTTACAACAACGCTATATGCTACATTTAATTATTTTTTTGTTTTAAAAAAAGCAAAAAAAAATTTTTGAAAATTAACTATGCCATTTAGTTCTCTTAAACGTTCTTAATCATACCCCGAAGTTAACGGAATTCGATAAAAACACGGTGTATAATATATAAGTACTCTGGCAAGCCAGGTCTGTCTACTGACAATAAAAAAATATTGACTCTCCCATAGGAAATTTCAACAGCAGACCAGCAAAATGTATGAAACATCCAATTTTTTTCCGCGATTTCGGGGTTGGTCCCATAGTAAAAGTTGCTCAGTATAACCTAAACATTAACGGATTTGAGTAATTGCTTTTCGTTCAGTTACATACTGTATAGGCGCAAAGGATCAATCTCATACAAAATTGGAGTTCCTTGCTTATTTTACTGACAACTTGGCTTGCCACAGCATACCTACATAACCTCTCGAGCCACAGTTATAGACAATGTCAAAATCTTCAAAAACAGCACTCTTTTTGCGCATTTTCTAAGTTTCATGGTAAAAGAGAATTTAGTATAGAGGCATATTGTCCATCGCTCGAATAGATGGCGCCATACCTTTGGCCTATACTCGTGTAGATGGCGACACCTTTTGATATTTAAAGAATTTAACACATATCAGTGAACGAATAAGGATTAAAGTCAAATGGCGTTCTAAAAGTTTTAATGCTGCGTCGAAAGATGGCAGTAAATTTACTGTGACTTCAAAATTTACTTTGGTAATACTCCTCTATACTGAATTATCTTTGTTTTATAACCACATATGTATGTACTCATAACTTCGTGCTTAATGAATGCCTGATGAATATAATACGCCTATTATACATGAGGTATATCGATCGATCAACTATTTCTTGTTATTCTGTCCCATCAGCCAGGAGACAATAGTAGCATAGTTTCTTAGAAGAGCTGCTGTACCATGTTCTACAAACGTCTTTAGTAGATGTCCCATTATGGAAAGGCCTTATAACTACCATAAAATTCAAGTTTGGTTCATTTTAATACGAAATAACTAGTATTTTAAGAGTGACCCAGGAGACCGTAACCATGGCAACTAGTGACAAGAAAATTCACCCTTGTACATATAAGCAGGCGTGGCTCACTCCGCGATTTCGTCGCTTTGCTACAAGTAGATAAGAGTACATCCGTTCCACACCAATTTTGGTGGCTAGCCATAAGCCGCGTGGAGCTGTCGCCACCTAGCGGCCATATCTGTGCTGATCGTAACAGACGCGTTTTGTTAGAGAATGAGTCTTCTGTACCTAGTACTATTATTTATTCAGGTGATATAAGCATTTTGACATACAAAATATAAGTTAAACATTCACCCATTCGATTCTTCAGCTGAGATAAACATTTCTGTTTTAATACGATTGCACTGAATGTCTTTCATTAAAATAGCTATATAATATATTCTAGACAACAGTACTAAGTTGCCGTTGTTTCGCTACTTGTTACTAGATGGCGCTAGTAGTATTAATAATATATTACATAATATAAAAAGATTAATAGATTTATTACTACTCTTAGTTATGTTTACGAAATAAATGACTGTAATCATACCTACAAATTTCATTAATGCTTTTGTATATTCATAAAATCACTGAAAACTACTTCAGTCAACCTCAGTACATTTTGTACCGAGACTGACTGAAATAGCAAGACACTTTCGTACGTTTCCGTGAAAATACGATGGAAAATAATTAAACAATACATTTGCCGCGTCATCTGTTGTCGAGTAGCGTGATTATAAAGATGTCCAATACTACTAGCAAGGCCGTCTTAAACTATGCCGGGGCTCTTGGGAACATAAGAATTTGCGGCCCTTTTGGAAAGCAAAGAAAGCGAGTCAAACTAGCATTTTCTACTATGATCTTCTATACATATATTATGGGTAATCAAATATACTGTTACTGTCTGTCCTTCGGGGCCCCCTGAGGATGGGGGCAATGGGCCCGGGCCCCGCATGGTACAGACGGTACTGTATATACATAGAAAACACCCAAAGAAAAAAAAACTGTTCAATACTACTAGCGCCATCTATCGTCGAATAGCACGATTAGAAAGTTTTCCTGTGCACGGCGCGGTGCCCCTCCTCGTCGTATTCCCGCTTGGAGACCCACATCTTGCGGAAGGTGTCGAGTGAGGCCAGGATCGAACCCCCTATCCATGTGGAGTACAGGCGCTCCTGGGGCGCTGAGATCTGCAGACGATATATTAATATAAATAAACTAATCTGAAATAAATGTCATATACTAAGAATAAGTTTTTGCAAAAATTTCATTTTTGGTACAATATAAAAGCTTGTACCAAAAATTATTATTTTTTTGCCAAAAACTTATTAACAAAAAACTCAATTCTAAGCCCAATAGCGGTATCTCAAAAACAAATGATGTTGAAAATTGAATATTCAGATAAAGCTACAATCCAAGGTATATGTTTGCATTGAATTTTTATTTCCGCTAATTGGCTTAGCAGAATAGTATAAATCAAAATCAAATATCATTTATTATCAGGCAACTAAGGCCCATAGATACATATCTTACATACTAACATACATACAATAGTAAAATCTTATAAGCTAAAAAAATATTTCGGCGACACGGCGGTTTGCAGTCGTGTCGCATGTTCCGGTGTAGGATTTGGCAGATTCGCACGGAACCGCCGAAACATAGTATAGTATGTCATACCCTGATCTTCATATCCTTAGGCGCCAGCCGCCGTATCTCCGCCAGCAGGCGGTCCCCGAAGCCCCGGAACAGCGTGGAGCCCCCGGAGAGCACTATGTTCTGGTAGAGGACCTTACGGAGGTCCATGTCTGACTTCTGAATGGCGAACATCAGGACCTCGTGGAGACCTGTGGGAGAAATGGTTTATTAAGGCCTATCCCATAGAGGTACAATAATATAGAGATGACACGGGGGGCCAAACGACCGAACGAGATGCACTTATGGAAATTTCAGTAGGAGTAGCAGAGAAAGCGGTATTATTGCTTGTCCTTGTCACAGTCTCACTTTTTGTTTGTTCCCTACCAAAAATTTAGCATGGTTTAAGGTGGGCAATAAATAACCCGACCGAATTACGTAGATTGTGTTTGGTATGTTGTCAGGAATGTTAAAACGTGTTTTTAATATTGTCGCTTTGCGTATGTTTTGTCCCTCACGGAGGCACGCGTATAGCTCATCTGTCTATGTAATACTAGGTCTATGGCCTACCCAGATTAGTCAATTTTTCGCCAATCTGATTCAATTGCCCGATCGAATCAGAAGGTGTGGACGCAAATACCAATTTGGCTCGCCGTATTCAACATCCCTGATATATAGATATTGAGCATCTCTCACCTTCGCACTCCTCTCCGATGAGGTCAGGTCGAAACAGCACTTCCGGCGCCCGGAACCGCGCCGGACCGATCTGAGGACAACGATGCAAATATTCATTAACACTGTCTTAGTTGGATCAAGCCACAGACAAAACATCCTCCAGACTGAGCATAGTCGCGCTACCCCCTCTGCCACGCATACGGTAATTTTACTCCATGTTCGAGTCGAAAGTGTCTTTGTGTGACGTCCGTGTCTTTGAACGGACCAATCACGGCACGGGACTCGCTCTCCTCGTCCCGCGCACCCGCGCAGTTTTAGCATCATCGGTTGCATGAACTGATTTATTATTTTCACCACACCAGCTCGGAAAGGCGTACTTTGCACTTCAAAAACTGATAGCAAAGTTGCATTTTATTCACATGCGAGTTGTTTTCGTATGTTTGCTGGTAGAATTGACCTTTAAATGATGATTTTGGATGACAAATATTTAATAACATTCATTTGGATTTGATTTGGTCTGATTTTGTTTGTTATTTTACATTTAAAATTTGCTTGGGGTTGGTGCGGTGAAAATTTATTGTGTTTCACTCGGGGGCAAATTTTGATTAACCCTCGTGCTTTGAAACCTTCGCAAAGCTCATTATTCGATTTTAGAATCTTTCGCTTGTTCGGGTATCAATATTAGCACGAGCGGTTAAACAACAACTTTGCCCCCGAGTGAAACAAATAACTATTTGTGACGTTCCACGGCAAAAGGTACCTTATGGCAGCTGGCGCTTACGTCGCATAGCGCCGCAATAATATTGGAGCGACACATAACAGCGTAAGCGCCAACCGTTTATAAGGTACCTTTACCCGTGGGACGTCACATTTTACCTCTAGCTGTGTTCCGTCGGGTAGGGTGTACTGCGCTCGCTCCGTGTCCAGTGTTTCCTCTTTAAGAGGATTGGGGGAGAGGTAGCAGGCGCGTTCCTTGATGGCCTTCACTATCTCCAACTCGGCGGAGGTGCGGAGGTTCACTCCTTCTTTCCGGAGGAGGAGTCTGGAATGTACATGAATAATATTTTAAACACAATTTCTGGTCCTTTTTAGGGTTTTGTAGAAAAGGACCAGGGATGTTGCAGATATTCGCATCCGCATCCGCGGAACATCCGCATTATTTTCAACATCCGCATCTGCATCCGCATAAAATTGATGCGGAGCATCCGCATGATGCGGATGTCGACCACGTCAGTAACAGGAACGTATTAGCGGCGGCGCCGGCGGCGTAAGTGCTAGGTAATTTCGTCATTATATATAATGAAATCGTCTAGATCCCGAAAAGTCGGCCAAGTTACAGTTTATTAAATAAAACGCACCTATATTCTTGCTCAACTACTAAATGTTTGGTTTTTTTTTAAATAAAATATGCTAAAAATTTAATATTTGATGTTTTTAAAGTACCAAATCTTGACATCCGCATCCGCGGATGTGAGGCTTTAAATATCCGCATCCGCATCCGCGGATGTCAAAAAATCTGCATCCGCAACATCCCTGAAAAGGACCATGGGCAACTTTGTATGGAGCCCGGACCGAACGCCAACAGAAATTAGTGTAAGGTCATTAGATAGGTATTTCTGTGTACTTCATTCCGTTCTATGGGCACCAAGCGGAATTCCATTGCAGAACTGAGATATTGGTATTTTTGCCCAAAATGTCGTCACCCTTATTACCTAGGGCCTAGGTCCTAGGCAATAGAGTCCAAGTAAGTAAAATGTTTTGCCGCGCTCGCCCGGCGGTGGCATGACGGCGCGTATGACACCTTCATCGGAGTCAAAGCGTACATACCTTGAATTTCTCTTGATTTGACTAAGCCTTTCGATACTGTCTCAACGCCGATTTTTTCTTTAAAATTGTGTTAATGCGTCGGTATTTGACGATCGTGTGCTAAATTGTCTTAAAAATATCTTACAAACTTAGCACAGAACTTCAGTGAAGAAGAAAATTTTGAAAATACAAGTTGCCTTTAAGCTTCGGAGTCCCTCAGGGAACTACTCTTAGACCAACACTATACCTCAAGTTTATCTTTTTATTATTATATTCAAATATAATAATATAAATAACTTAAAAATACAATGCTCTGTGGGAAATTGAAAGCTCTATAGTTCGTTTTTTTAGCATTAGAAAGAACTTAAAAGAAGGTAAGCGATCTTGACGTCTTTTAATCGAAAAACGCTTTTTATAAATCAAAAACTATTACTTATGAAACAGCAGAATATAAAAGATCGTATTAGATTCATAATTGTTACATATTTGCCGTAACTTATTTTTTTAAATGTGTTTTTCAATTAAAAGACACATCAAGATTGTTTACCTTATTTCTAATGCTAAAAAAACGAACTATAATAAATAATACCTCAAGTATCTGGTGGCGTCTCTGCCTGCGACGTCTACTCTCATGATGGAGTGCGGCATGGCGAAGCCCTCGTAGATGGGCACGGCGTGGGTGACGCCGTCGCCCGAGTCCAGGACCACGCCTGTGGTGCGCCCTGTGGCGTATCTGTGCAAAAAAATACAATAATTTGAATTTTCCATAGACCTAGTATTACATAGATGAGTTATACGCGTGCCTCCGTGAGGGACAAAACATACGCAAAGCGACAATATTAAAAACACGTTTTAACATTCCTGACAACATACCAAAAACAATCTATGTAATTCGGTCGGGTTATTTGTTGCCCACCATATTCACCATAAACCATACAAAATGTTTGGTGAGGAACATTCAAAAAGTGAGGCTGTGACAAGGACAAGCAATAATATCGCTTTCTCTGCTACTCCTACTGAAATTTCCATAAGTGCATCTCGTTCGGTCGTTTGGCCCCTCCCCCGTGTCATCTCTATATTATTGTACCTCTATGGAATTTTATCATATATGTGTTGTTCACGAGTGAGTGATTTAAATTAAATCTTTTGATTGAAGTCACTCACTCTATTTAAGTACTGGTACTTACACCAGGAAAATCGAGTTAGATGGGCAGGAGAGCTGTCGGACCCATGTGGGCTGGACTGCGGAGTAAGGCGAGGCGGGTTGAGCTCGAGTTCTTCAAACTTCAGTTTATACATGAATGCACGGATTGAGGACCTCAGTAGCACTCAAGTTGGCCGTTTTGTTGACGGTGTCTGTGTCAATAACCTAAAGGCGCGTCTCGATATCGCGCGGCGGTCGCGCGAGCAATGTTCGACCGCGACACACCTGCATTTTGGCGCGCGAGCCAATTTCGACACCATCTTGAACTTATGCGCGGCGGCCGCGCGCGGCAGGCGATCCGACGATCGACCACATTATATCACAAAAATTAATTATTCGGAACGAAGTATAGCCAAATAGAAAAATGATCTGTTGCGATAATTCAATTAAATTAAAGTACGACACTTTTCATTATCCATGTATGCTGCCGCGCGAGCCAAATGAAATATATACACACCCGTCCCAACTGTGCGCGAACATTCCTTTGCCGCGCGGCGAAACACCGACAGTGAATGGTTCTATGCGCGGCGCGGGGCTCGCGCGCCCATGATCGAGTTGGCGCGCGGGGGCGGGGGCCCGGCGTCCACTGCGCGCGGCTGCCGCGCGACCCAATGTTCGATAGCTTGCCGCGCGATATGGAGACGCGGCTTAAAATACGCAGATGACATGGTGCTGCTGGCGCCCTCAGTAGTAGGGTAGGGTAGTTGCATGGGTATACTAGTTTTTGGGTACCGTACTCAAAAGGTAAAAAGGTAAAACGGGACCCTATTACTAAGACTGTCCGTCCGTCTATCACCAGGCTGTATCTCACGAACCGTGATAGCTAGACAGTCGAAATTTTCACAGATGATGTATTTCTGTTGCCGCTATAACAACAAATACTAAAAAGTACGGAACTCTCGGTGGGCGAGTCCGACTCGCACTTGTTTTTATATACTCACAAGCTGAGAACGGCCTGCATGCTCAGAAACAGCGCGGGCACGTTGAATGTCTCGAAGAACACCTCCGCGGCCTTCTCGCGGTTCCGGCGCGGGTTCAGCGGCGCCTCCGTCAGGAGCACCGGGTGCTCCTCGGAGAACGTCGACAGTTGGTCCTGGGCAATGAGAAATAAGTGTTAGAATGCTTTAGGGCTGATTTAGAGCCGCCATACACGGACTGCTCGAGCAGTAACCCAGTGATCAACATACACGGACTGCTTTTGGAGCATTCCACGGGCTGTCCCGTACAAACGCATTTTATTTCCTGTGTTGCGACTTTTATTTTCGGCATTTAAAGCAATCGATTATTTTTCTGTGCATATTTTTGACTAATTGTCATAAAAAAGAAGCTCTTATACCTGCAAATCTTCAGAAAATTCGCGTTTGTACGGGACAAACGGTAGACGATTTCATGGAATTCCCCTTTTGCAGCTTGACCGCACGATGAAATTTCACCGCGCAGCCAACCGCCCGAAGCAGTTGTCACTGCTTGAGCGGTTCGTGTATTGCGAATGACGATTTTGTATTGAAACTGCAGATCACCCAACGGCGACCGCTTGAAGCTGTTGGCACTGACTGCTCAAAGCAGTCCGTGTATGGCGGCCCTTAGACGGCGCGCGAACTCGCATCCTTTTTTAGTTACATTGCGGACTGTTGGTTATGGCCAATTCAACCGACCGATCAAAGCCAGCAATGTAATGAAACTCGCATGCGAGTTCTCGCAATGTAATAAAACTCGCATGCGAGTTCTCGCATCGTCTAAATGAGCCCTAGCGTCATTCTATAGAACTTGCTAACTATGTAAACAAACCGCCATATTGAAACTGTCAATGTGTCAAATTACGCCATCGATTTTTGACGATTTTGGACCCCCCCCTAAAATCATCCAAAAATCATGTCATACTACCATCCAGACCCAGTGGCGGTACTTCCATACAAGCCCAAAAGCCGGGCTTGCCTTAACGAAATTACGTAGTGATAAGATCAATATAGATTATTTCTAAACCGCGCGCCAAATGAACCCGTATTATTAAATTCAAGCAACAGCGCGCGGACCGCGGCGCCAGCGTGTTGCAAATTTTTGCCGCTGTGGCGCCTCGTCCGCGCGAAAGAAATCAGGCGTAGAATGTTCTAGCTATCCTGCTCGCACTCGTTGGCTTGCAACCGGACTTGCTTTTTCGTCCCGCTCTAGGCCCTCTTAGCCTACAAACCGCCATAAAACGATGTAACTATTTGTTGGCATGTATAGCCATTTTATATGGCGATTTAAGCCTGGCTTTTGGTGTGAAGTTTGCTGCATAAGTTCGCACGGGCACGCGTTTACTTCAAGTGTATTATTATTTAGTAGAGTCGGAAGTAACGAAAGCTCAATTTATTTAAGTGAATTTGAATTAAGTAGTGAATGTGGATTTGTTTGTTTGTTGTGACGTTTATAAGTGTTAACAATTGATGAAGTTGTTCCTTGTGACGGTATGAGATGCGTCCACGTATTACTCAACGAAGGCAAGGTAAAATCGTTAAACTTTGTAGAAAAACGGGATATCATGTCAGCGCCAAAACCAACACCAGACTTGTGTATTCTCAGGAAAGTCAGTCGCATTGAGAGAAAATTTTGTACAGCCGTTTATAAAACACAAGGATTGTTGGTTTACTCCAATTAAGGCGTAATTAGAGTAACAGAGAAAGAAGGTACGCCCTCTGATATGTTTGTAAAATTATATCTAGTAGTTACAGTAGTACCTAGTATGCCTAGCTCGCCGCGATACTTACGCTAGCAAATCCATTCATTCTTCATTTGTTTGAGTTCAAAGTGAGAGTGGACATTTATTACGAAAACATATCTTTCGGCTTGCCTTACTCCGAAACCGTAGGCACGCCGCTGTCCAGACCCCCCCCCCCCTAAAATGAAATGACGTAATTTATGAATTGCCCCATAGTTAGCAAGTTCCATAGAATGACACTTTAACACATTCAGTGCCGAAAACCCGACTATCGGGTATTTTATGATTTCGTTCCCAGGTCGGACGACCCGATAGTCGGGATCGTGGTACTACAGCTTTATATAACGAAATTGTTGTGGCCTGGCGCGGATGTCTTGTTTGGCTGGGTGGCAATGAATGTGTTAATCGTAGGTATTTCGTCATTATAGGCTTAAGTACTGCCAGAGGTCTATGGAACGTAGTATGACGGGAACACGCAGACTGGACAAAGTGAGAAACGAAGACCTAAGACAAGAAACAAAAGTGACCGACATACTCACCAAAATAGACCAGCAGAAGTGGAGATGGGCTGGCCACATGCTGAGAGAGAGGCGGGAGAAATGATGTAAGACTGTAACGGATTGGTACCCAAGAGGCTGTACACGGAGCCAGAGGAGACCTCGAACAAGATGGGAGGACGAACTCAGACTCACAGCGGGCCCGAACTGGAGAAGAGTGGCCCACGACAGACCTCAATGGAAAGAGCTAGAGGAGGCCTTTGCCAAGCGGCACACTGAGCTCAGAGATATACTCTAACTCAGAACAAAGGGGCTAGATAGATAGATTTCATCATTCTACGGAATATCCATCCAAAAATGCTGTACTGTGTACATGGTGAATATTATATCTAGGGTCAACCAAAGTAATATCTAGAGTAATAACTCTGCATGGCATTATTTCATAATCATAATAGCCTTTATTGCCAAAACTAAAACAGTATTACATTATATATATAAACAAATTTACTTAAAAACTAACACATCATATTGACCGGATTAGTGTTCAGCGTGTCTTCTGACACAAAGGCCTCTCCCAGCTGCTTCCATTCCTTTCTATCAATGACTTTCCTGGTCCAGGTGGCGCCCCCTATCAACTTGATTGCATGGCATTATTTACAATGACAAATTATGGCGATGTTATAGGTTATAGGTTTTCGCGGGCTTGGTTTCCACAACTTGACGTCATATTATTGCGCCTATTTTACGTGATGCGTTGGCGGCACTATTCTTGCCAACCCAACTCTACTAAGAAGCCCAGTAGACCCTTGACGTTGCCGACGACTTCTGGGAGAGACCCCGGTGAGCCGAGGTGTTTTGCCCGGTATTTTGCCACCCCTGGGCATTCGAGAATGACGTGGGCGGCTGTCTCCTCTGCCTCCATGCATGCTCTGCAGAGGGGGCTTGTGGCGATGTTATTATCAATGTCAAATTCCTATAGAAAATATGACGTCCATAATGACATCGCCTCACTTTGGGCTTGTGCACAAATCACGCGAGGTTCGATAGAGGAGGGGTCTAGGAACTCGAAACAAAAACGGCCGTTTTACCTTTTGACTCATAGATTGACGAATCCAGCAACATAAAAACTAGTCTGATCTATTGAAAAGATACATATATACGTACAAATACAGTGCGTAGCGGCCCCCTTGTTTAAATATCTTTTGTTAAATTTAAATAATCGCGATTATTTAGCAGTTGTGCTAGTGTGCACGTTGATGGACTCTTTAGCACTATTTATTATTATTAAAGCTTTATTTCTTCCATAGTTTTAACAGTTTTATAAATATATTATTTGACATGAAACTATGATAGTTTTATATGGACCCCATTTGGGTAAAAGCCTCCTCCAACCCATGCCATTTTTCACGGTCTTTAGCCTCCTCCACACTCGTGCGCGTATCGTGGCGCGATTCACGCGCATAGTCTGGAGGGGGCTTTTGGCTGACTCCATCCTGCTAAGCACTTTAAGCACTAACGTCACTTTATTTTATTTATTTCATAGCCTTATTTCAGAAAAGGTACTTTTTTTAATACTATATCTACAGTTTTCCTTATTCTACATTCTACGGTAACCGCTTCTGTGTACTTTTGGGCAAAGGTCTCCCCCAATCTTCTCCACTCTTCCCTATTATGAGCCGATCTGGTCCATATTTTTGTTTCTGTCCTTCCAGCCATGTCTTAGATTTCATCAGACCAACTTTTGAACTGTCTGCCTCTGTTCTTTTTGTGCCTTCTAGGGTGCCAAAGTGTTACAAATGTCACTTACCTTGCTGTAAATATAGTTCCACACACGCTCCATATCATTCCAATCGGTGACAATTCCGTGCTCCATGGGGTACTTGATGCTGAGCAGCCCCCGGTGCTCCTCCGCGCGAGGACCGACAAATAATTCGCCTTCCAGAGCGCCTGCCATCACCCGGATGTGCTTTGGTCGACCGATGCTGAAAAAAGGTTAGAAAAATGAAATTGACTGTGTGACTAAACCCTTAAAAAAAGTTAAAGACCTATTATTTATATGCACTGGATACTATGTAATTTTTTTTTTCTATGTAACCCTGAAACTCTTTAAATTCAATGAAAATAATATACTTACTAATTCGGGAATCTGCATTTTGGTATCTGGTCGCCAGCGAAGCCTGCTTTGATGACACCGGAGCCCTGGCAACCGGCAAAGGAATTAGTGTTTGATACTAATTCCTTTGCCGGTTGCCAGCGGCAAGGGAATTAGTATTAAACACTTATGGACATGCCAACGTATGATGACTCATTTCGGATTATAAACTTATGAATGCGCTGGAAGCATTCATTTACTTTATGATTGAAGGAAATTTGAGAAAGTTTATTTATGATAGAAACCCTCTGATAACGAAATTTAGACAATATACACGTAAATTACAAGCAAAATGTTCGTGGGTTAAAAGTTATAAAAGTATAATTATATGGATTATTACGTTATCTATAACGACGGGCTGGTTGACTATAACATCATTTAACTCCATTTTTACTAATTACAACTAAATTACAGTCTTATTTATTGATTTGTTCTGTGAAAATCCACATTCGAGCAGCTTTCAACAGACAAGAATGACATCAGATTTTAGGTGTTGCCATTTATTTCGCCACAGATAAGGCACATAAGTATTTAAGTAATATTTATGCGAGGTATACACCTCCAAGTCGCCAAGACTTGGCGATATAATTTTTTTATCGTCATTATTTTATTTCCGAACGAAGCAAATTAAACTGACAGTTCACATTAAAAAAAAGATAACATAACCTCCAATAAGTAAATTGTTTTTAGAAATTTAGTATATTGCTGTGAATGAAATTAGTATACAGTAGTATAAAATGGTGTTTATTTGCGTTTTGTTTATAAATTTGCTATTTGCTGCTGCCCAAGACTCTGGCTACTGTGATGCTTCCTCAAAAAGTTGCGATCTTAACGTAGACGAACAAAAACTCATTTTCTATGATGTAAATCCACCAGAAGGCTTCAATTTACGTCGTGATGTATACATGAGATTCGCTATAATGCTCGCCGAAGCCCAGAAGCATGGAAAACGGAAGAACTGGCAGTTAGTTTTGCCACCTTGGTATCATTTATACCATTGGAAAATATCACGCAACCCGACTCCATGGGGCTCTTTCTTCGACTTAAACTCTCTTAAATCGTACGCCCCTGTAACTGAAATGTACGAGGTGATGAGTAAAACTCCTAAACTAACCATTGACAGATTATATGTACTCCAAAACTACGAAGATGCATTTGAAGGTGGCCATTTTAAAGAGAAGTGGGAAATTAGTAAAGAAAACTGTCACTACGAAGGTTTTTGGGGCTACAACAATATAACAGTAACAGAGAAGATTTGCGTTAAATTTCAAGGGAAAATTTCCAAATTATGGGAGCTAGTACAACTCCATCAGAAGGACACTAAAATAATGTTTTCACACGGAGAAATACCGTTACACGACTCTTATGGTACTAAAAGTTTTTGGGACTGCAGACGGAGCATGAAATTTAACAATAACCTGATGCAAATTGCATCAAAATACATTGCAGATAACTTGAATTGTGATACTACAAAGTGCACTACATATTTAAGCATACACTGGAGAAGGCAAGACTTCATTTACGGTAGAAAAGATTTTGCGCCATCTATTGAGGGTACAGCTAAACAAATAGACACAGCAATCAAAAATAACAATTTAAAAATTAATAAAATCTTCATAGCTACCGACGCATTTAAATCAGAAATAGAAAAACTGGAAGAGCAATTAAAAACACTTAATTATAATCCGTTTCTATACATACCTACTAGAAAAGATATAGAATTATATGGAGATGGGGGGATAGCGATAATAGAACAAATAATATGTTCCCGGAGTTCATATTTTATAGGAACTCATGAAAGTACATTTACATTCCGTATTCAAGAAGAACGAGAGATCTTAGGGTTTGATAGTAAAACGACTTTTAACCGTTTGTGTCCAGACAAGGGGAAATGTGATAAGCCTTCAAAGTGGACTATCGTACATTAACACTCGTGCAATCCACCTAGGGTTGCCATATGGAAGAATTAAAAGTGCTGATAAAAATCCGGATATCACCCTAAAAATCCGGACATTTCTTGTAGCAGAGATTTGGCATAGCTTGAACGACGCCCCGGCGGCGCGCTGCTCTCTGTGGTGTACTGTATCGTGGATCTACTTTTCCCTTTCCCTTCGCCCGATCTCGTAGCCCCCTCCCCGGGCGCGCATTTTATTTTTATAAGGTCATTCCTAAAAATCCGGACACATGCCAAGTCCGGCCGCAATCCGGACAAAGGGTCAAAAATCCGGACATGTCCGGACAAATCCGGACGTATGGCAACCCTAACTCCACCACCAAAATCTTGATAATTTCACTGCAGGATGGGGTTGAGAGACCCCATGCAAAGTACTGACTCCTATAGTTATTGACCAGTATATAAAAATCTACTCTCAAATGGCTCCTTAAGCCTCTCTCTCACTCTCTATTGCATCTCACTCTCTCATTAAGCAAAATGTGAGATGGACTCATTGGACAAAGGAATTGGATTGGTCGTATACCACGCCAAGTAAATAGTTTAGAAGCTGTTGCATAATATCAAATAGTATTGACATATTGATGAAAATAATTTGTACCTAATTTTATACATTTATTTTATATTATATTCAATCTTTAATGAGAATCTTGATTTCTCTTATGTGCCATATTTACTAATTTTCTTAGAAATCTGTAAGTTTACAAATTACGAAATAAACAGTTATTTTGTAATTTTTGTTTTATTTTATTGTGTGGTGTAAATATTCGTGATGAGGCTTATGCTCTAGTTTCCTAGGATAGCGGTGCCGTCATATAGCGGCCGTCTCCATACAAATACTACGGCATCCATATTTAGCCGTATTATTTAGTATGGAGTCGGCCGCTATATGACGGCACCGCTATCCTAGGAAAACCGATCTTTAGTCCGCCTTTTGTACCAATTTTATGAGCAATAAAGAAAACGAGAGACGAAAATGGTCGACATGCGGATTAGTACGGGACGCCGGAGTTGGCCGGGGTCTCATTTTCCATGATAAAAATCGTTCCAAGTGGCATCTAGCGTAAAAATTACAACACTTTATGAGAAAACTTAGTAAGTGAAGCTAATGGTACGGCTATTCGACACTAGATGGCGCTAAAATCGAAATTTAACCACATTTGGATTGATACAAATAAAGTCATTTTTTTATTGGGTTACTTGTCAGCAAATATATGCTTTGTTGGATTGATTTAAGGTAGAAAATCACTTATCTATAGTATTGATGTTATGTAAAATAACGCATTTAGCTTTGTCATTTGTGTTGTGTGAAAATTTGCAGATACAGATTTTTGTGCAAATTATAATTTTTATTGTCATAAAAAGCATTATTTAGATACGATCTAAATAAATCTCCACGTGTTATGGACGACAATGCCACTGATTTTACTAAAAACGGTATGTAAATCGTGTTATTTACAGAAATATACCCAATTTATGAATAGTAAACATAACCTTGTTTAGTTTTATAACATTTAAACGTTTTTGTTTTGAAAACGGGTTGTTATAAGATAAACAATAGCTAACCACATTATTTAAATACATTTATAACTTCATTTCTTTATCCGGCATTATATATTCGTCCATCTAAACGGCATAACATGAATGCCGCGCAAAAATGGTCAGTATTTTTGTATTCAATGTTTCATGTCTATAAGGATGAATAAAATGTCCCATTGTATTATAATTACATTGCTAGTCTGTCAAAGCATCATTGTGCATCCGTTTTGACCCGCAATGTTATCAAATAAGTATTTAGTTAAATTTTTTATCGTCCAAAATTTATCGCTGTTCGCAAATTTTATTCCAGATATTTTTAGAAGCATTACATTTATTTCAAGTCTTTGATAACAGTTCACCTTTTCCGGTCGTTCAGACGTTAAGTATACAAACGCGCGCGTTGTTTAGATTTTATACAACTATTTGTTACATTAAAATATTTTGTTTTTGGTATGTTTTGTGTATCATAACATTAAACTAGTTTAGATATTGCGAGTTTATGAAGATCCTAATTACATGTAAATAAGTTTTTACTTATATAATTATAATAATAATAATTCTACATGACATTAAAGCTCTCCAAGGGGCCTCTACGTGTTGGATCTGTGTCCCCACGCAAGCCTATCAAAAAACCGGGATTATAGGCCCGTGATATCCAAGGAGATACAAATAATAATAAAATTCTTTATTGTGCAAATGTGCACTACTAAAGAAAAGTACATAATAGAAAAAAAAGACAGGACTTAAATGAGTAGGTAACAAGAGGCAGGGTAAATTATAAAGTGTTAATGAAAGTTTTTTTTATATTTCAGATAATTTTGAAAGTTGGGTAAGTGTCAAGATTGTGTACTTGTAAAGGGTATATAGGAACAGCTTAGCTATGTCAGCTCATATTCAAGAGCAATGGGACGCCCCACCTGAACCATCGTAATTGTACAGTTTATTTCTTACACAAATTCTTACACAAATTGACAAAGTCCCACAGTAAGCTCAAGAAGGCTTGTGTTGTGGGTACTCAGACAACGATATATATAATATACAAATACTTAAATACATAGAAAACACCCATGACTCAGGAACAAATATCTGTATCATCATACAAATAAATGCCCTTACTGGGATTCGAACCCAGGACCATCGGCTTTGCAGGCAGGGTCACTACCCACTAGGCCAGACCGGTCGTCAAAATACTACATATAAATTTAATATACTAAATTAATATAATTATTAATTATGGGGTATTTAATATACTAAATTGATTATTTAATACCTTTAACCCATGGAGTGCCCCAAAATTACCGTAGTATGGAATCCTATACTAGTTACCAGCACACGTGTGACAGTAGGGCGCTCCACGGGTTAAACAAGCAATTCTTGTTTATATATCGTCGGGTGACAAGCAAAAGTCACTAAGTACTATCAAAAAATTTAAGTACTAACGCACTTTATTACACTTGTAACACGGTTTATTGTCCAATAATTTCAATGTTGTTAGTTAGTGACTTTTGCTTGTCACCCGATGATATATATTTCGGGGATCTTGTAAATGGCTCTAACAATTTAAATTAAATATGCTATATAGGGTTTTTCGGGGTCGAAAAACCGATCTATCTAGGTCTTATCTCTGGGAAAACGGGCATATTATCTAAGATATTGTAAAGTGATTAATATTCAACACAAAAATAGTTTACCCTAGCCACCATATAGAAGTACCGACACACTTCGAAAAGTACTTCAACGCCAGCTAACAGTTTTATGTATGTTGCAGACATCCAGCAGAGACATAAGCTCTACATCGGACTTCGTGATGCCGGTAGAAGAGACCATCGGGCAGAAGAGACCGTATCCTGGTCTGCGGTGTGAGTATCATTTTGAAGTACTATGCATCACATACACATACAGATATGTGTTTGTGGGGGACACATATGCACATATATGTATATGTGTGGGTGAGGCGTAGCACACTATTCATTTTCATTTTTAGTTTTAATCCTATGTCGAACGACAGATGGCAGTTAATTTACCGTGACTACAAAATTTACAATAAGCCTCTATACACTCTATTCTCTTTGATTATATTATAGCAAAGTTGTATGAGAAGAGGGCCTTCCGCGAACACCGAAGTTCGCAAATTTGTGGGCATCTTACTCTATTGATAAATAAATAAATAAATATTATAGGCCATTCTTACACAGATTGACTAAGTCCCACAGTAAGCTCAAGAAGGCTTGTGTTGTGGGTACTCAGACAACGATATATATAATATATAAGTATTTATAGAAGAGCGTATGGGGGGCACCCGGGCGGAAAATGTCCGTCTGGGCGTCCCAGATACCGCTGGAGTGACGAAGCCCAAAAAGACCTGTCCGCCCTCGGAATACCCAACTGGCGTGAAGTGGCGCAGAATAGGGCAGAATAGCGCTCCCTTGTGTCAGAGGCCAAGATCCTCTTTGGGTCACTGAGCCAGTGATGATGATGATGATGATGATATCGTTGTCTGTTGTTGTTGTAGTGTTGTGTGTGTTGTTGTTTTTAAGTATTTAAATACATAGAAAACAACCATGACTCAGGAACAAATATCTGTGTATCTATGTGTCTTTTACTCCAATTAAGGCGTAATTAGAATGACGGAGAAAGATGTCCGTAATTTGCGAGCTTGGGGCTGTCCATAAATTACGTCATTGATTTTAATAAATATAATCATCCAAAAACCATGCTTCAAATGACCCCATTTCCTCCTACTTCATGCTACCGTCATCCGATGTAATTTGAAATGACGTAATTTATGAATAGCCCCCTTTTGTGTTCGCGGTAGGCCTCCGTTTCCTCCCGATGACCTTTTCCTCCGCAGTACCCTACCCCTACCGCCCCCAATCCCGATTCCAACGTAGTCTGCAGCGCCTCTACACATACCTGCAGAATGAAGAAGGTACATCCTTATTTCTTATTCAGAGAATATCTTTAATGAGGTTGGCAAATGCCAAAGGTTTCAATAGATGGCGCATGAGGCGCCATCATATAGTCCGTTTTTTTTAGCATTAGAAATTAGGTAAACAATCTTGATGTGTCTTTTAATTGAAAAACACATTTTAAAAATAAGTTACGGCAAATATGTAACAATTATGAATCTAATACGATCATTTATATTCTTCTGCTTTCATAAGTAATAGTTTTTGAATTTTAAAAAGCGTTTTTCAATTAAAAGACATGTCAAGATCGCTTACCTTCTTGCAAGTTCTTTCTAATGCTAAAAAAAACGAACTATAGAGTTAGTTAGACCAAGAAAAGCCTGCAGCGATTTTAATAGTAGTGCAAGTGTTATTTTAAACGTCAAAGTTCTTAAATTATTATAGGTGATCATTTTATCAAGAATTTACAGTAAATTTGGGGTAACCCGTAATTTTGAATGCGGGGTTATAGGTATACAAAAAAATCTGCAATTAAAATTAAATGCAGAAGGCACTTTTTTTTTCAAAAAAGCAGTGTTTATTGGTAGCTATTCCATTTTATTAAAAAAAAACCTTAGGCATTATATCTTTACGATCATAGTCAGGCGTGGCTCACTCCGCGAATTCGTCGCTTTGCAACAGGTAGCTACAAGTACATCCGTTCCACACAACTTTCGGTGGCTAGCCATAAGCCGCGCGTGGCGCTGTCGCCACCTAGCGGCCATATCCGTCCTGAACAGAGCGGCTACCGCGAAAACCGAAATTCGCAAATTGCGGGGATCTTTCTCTTTTACTCCAATGAAGGCGTAATTAAGTGACAGAGAAAAATCCCCGCAATTTGCGAACTTCAATTTTTGCGGTTATAGCCCAGACGCGTTTTGTTAGAGAGTGAGTCTTCTGTTTCTAGTACTATTATTTGGACGTAGTTTAGCGTAAAAGATCCATCCTCTAAAATTTGTCATTTAAATAAACGACTTTTGCGTTTGACAGAAAGTTCAAATTTCACTAACAGATTTTTGTGGATTGGATCTTTTACCCTAAACTACGCCCATTTATTCTGTGCCGTAGTATCTATTATCCCATTCGAAACATATCTTATAAAAGAGGGTAGTTTACTTATGACCACCTACCCTACACTGTCATTTATCCTTGTGTCAGTTGATGTAATGTTACTTTTTTCTAAATAATACTTGATGTAATTGTTAATAGTATTTAATATTTAAAAGTTGATTTCGGCATATAATTGTGTTATTAACAATCTCAATAGTTTGAGGATATTGTGTAGTCGCTTTGTGTTTAGTCGAAAATAAGTTAAGGGTGTAATTTTTAACCCCCAAAAAGAGGGCTGTATCTGTGTGTCTGTAATTTCTTAGCTCCAAAACGGATGAACCGATTTGAGTGTGATTTAAATCTATAATCTTGTCAAGTCAAGATGGTGGTATTGGTGGTTGTACAACTTGTGCCAATAAAAGATTTCATCTATCTACAAGACCTTCATAATTAATGACGGGGTTTTTAAGCTTTATTAATTTCATTATAACCAGGATTCTTTATTGTGTAACTAAGATTGTTCTAAAGTTCATGTGTACAGTCAACTGCAATAATATGTTACACAACAAAGGCCGCAAAAATATCTGACGCGATCTTATTTGTAGAGCCATAAGAGCGTGTCACATATTTTTGCGGCCTTCGAAGAGTAACATATAATTGCAGGCTGTCTGGTACAGATGTAGTGCATAATTATTTTCCATCGTATTTTCTCGGAAACGTTCGTATTTGTCATGCTACTTCAGTCAACCTCAGTACTTTTTGTAACGAGACTGGCTGAAATTGCAAGACGCGTTCGTACGTTTCCGTGAAAATACGTTGGAAAATAATTATACACTATAGTTCATTTTTTATGGCATTAGAAAAAAGGTAAACAATCTAAATCTTTTTATTGAAAAACACTTTTGAAAAATAAGTCACGGCAAAAATTTAACAAATATGAATCATATACGGTTATTTATATTCTTTTGCTTTCATAATTATTAGTTGCTGATTTTTAAAAAGCGTTTTTCAATTAAAAGACACGTCAATTAAGATCGCGTAATTTTTTTCTAATGCTAAAAAAAATCTATGTAAATGATTTATTGTATTACAAGTCATACGACGTACATACAGGTAACATAACTAAATTACTGTAGGTAAATATTGAGATTGTTAATATCATTTATCAGGCAACTATGGCCCATAGATACATACCTTACAAACTAACATACATACATACAAATCTTACAAGCTAAAAATTTTTTACGGCGGTTTTCAGTTGTGTCACATTATCTGGTGTAGGGTGTATAGGTTAATAACAGTAAGGCCTAGTTGAATGATGGAAATTGAGGATTTGGAGGTCTTGTACCCTCTGGACAGAGTGGAAGGTAAGTCCCATAAGTCCAGCTACGGTCCGCGCAGCGTAAGGATTGATTTTTAGGGTTCCGTACCCAAAGGGTAAAACGGGACCCTATTACTAAGACTTCGCTGTCCGTCCGTCCGTCCGTCCGTCCGTCCGTCTGTCCCCCGGCTGTATCTCACGAACCGTGATAGCTAGACAGTTGAAATTTTCACAGATGATGTATTTCTGTTGCCGCTATAACAACAAATACTAAAAACAGAATAAAATAAAGATTTAAATGGGGCTCCCATACAACAAACGTGATCAAAGTTAAGCAACGTCGGGAGTGGTCAGTACTTGGATGGGTGACCGTTTTTTTTTTTGCTTTTTTTTTTTTTGTTTGCATTATGGTACGGAACCCTTCGTGCGCGGATTCGACTCACACTTGCTCGGTTTTTGAGTTTTATAAGTCCCATTTATAGAACTAGCGCATATAACCTTAACAAATTATACACCTAAACCTTCCTCAGGAATCACTCTATTGATAGGTGAAAACCGCATGAAAATCCGTTCAGTAGTTTTGAGTTTATCACGAACATATAGACAGACAGACGCGGCGGGGGACTTTGTTTTATAAGTTTGTTTTATAATTCCAAAGTCTTAAAATCTTTTTTCTACTCCCGTACTTTTATTTGTCATTTAAAACCCTACCTTATAGTTGTCAAGACAAGTCTTTAGTCTATTCCCCAAAAACGCATTTGTGCATACACGCAGTATCTTTTTGGCACTTTTCGATACTTCGTGTAATGACCCGTTAAAAAATATTGTATGAAATACAGTGTTGCCAACCTTATTTTAAATGTCATCTCTGTCAAATAAGTGAACCATAGACATGTTTTTTTTTATTTCTTGTTTACAGTCCATAACTTTTTACTAATTACATATGTTGTGTACAGATGGCGCCCCTCCCGCTAAACGCGCGCCCACCATACGCCTCGGGGCTGGCTTCAAGTGGAACCTACAGGTGTGTAATCATTTAACTAATTTTACAGTACATCTGGTGTTCCATTTCGACACCCTGTGCTATAATAAGCACATTACGTAACTATGTCGAAAAAGTGCTATATGCACTGTAAAGGGGACCACTGATTAACAGTCCGCCGGACAGTATCGGTTTGTCAGTTGTTCGGAACTGTCAAAATTTTGTTCTAACTGACAGGCCGATACCGTCCGGCGGACTATTCGGTGGGCCAGTGGGCCCCTTAAAACGTTGTACGATACACGTGCGAATAGGTAATTCGCAACTAGTGTCGATTTAAAACACCCTTCGCTCGTGCTTTAATTAATCGCCACTAGTTTGCCAATTTCCTATTTTTCGTACTTGTATCGTATCGTAATATACTACGAATACGAATTCGTCGCATTTGGCGTCGAGACACTTGGTTCGTGGGGCAGAGGCGCACATATGCTCATTAAGGTGCTTGGGAAATGGTTGAGGGAGGCAACGGGTGACCCCCGCGCGGGCAGCTTTCTCGCGCAGCGAATTGCCATCGCAATCCAGCGCGGGAACGCTGCCTGCGTGTTGGGCACCCTCCCGAGGGCACCAAATTTTGATAGGTATTTTTAATTTTTAGTTTTAGTTATTTTAATTGTAGTTAGTTTTAGTTTTATATTCCTATTTATGTCTTATAGTAATTTATGTAGGTTAAAAATAATTTATTTTCAAATATTATAACCTAATGTACTATAGGTACTATGTATAACACAACACTTAAGACTCTTAAGATCACAGGACGGACGGACAGACACGGACACGCCATACTACCAAGGCTGCGAAACTCCTGACTTCGGTCAAACTCGGCTGCGCCCGGCTCCGCATTGCTCCGAGCAATCATTAGGGTTGGCACCACTTGACTTCCATTTGCGTGCACGACCACAGATAAGATAATCACTTCATTTTTGACAACCCTAAATAGCCGAAAGGGATAGTGCCATATATTAGGAAGGGACAGCAAGATTCGACCCTGAACCGCTGTCAAACTTCGTTTTTGTAGGAAGTTTCCTTTATGTACGGTAGTACTATTAATTATTCTGTGATACTACGGAAATCGTTTTAATGTCTATGTGCGCACGCCATGTATTTAATCGCATATATGTGTATGTGTGTGTAAATTCTTAGGTCACTCAGATGATAATATTTACGCGCAGCCATGTTGCCTTGGTACAGTGAAGTGTAAAAATATACATACATACATACATAAATACATACTCGTATAATCACGCCTATTTCCCGGAGGGGTAGGCAGAGACCACGGATTTCCACTTGCTACGATCCTGACATATCTCTTGTAAAAATATGGGTGCACCCATCGTTCTCAAAAATATGTCCCATAATAGGTCTATATGTCAGCGAATTAAGGACATATTTTTGAATATGTTGTATGCACATATTTTTACACTTGACTGTACATGTACAAGAAAAAGTTGTCATTACTGATATTTACAGGTACCCATTGGTGTACTATGATGGTCTTCTTCTTCCTCGCGTTATCCCGGCATTTTGCCACGGCTCACATAAGATCCTGAGGTCCGCTTGACAACTAATCCCATGATTTGACGTAGGCACTAGTTTTTAGGAAAGCGACTGCCATCTGACCTTCCAACCCAGAGGGGAAACAAGGCCTTATTGGGATTAGTCCGGTTTCCTCACGATGTTTTCCTTCACCGAAAAGCGACTAGTAAATATCAAATGATATTTCGTACATAAGTTCCGAAAAACTCATTGGTACAAGCCGGGGTTTGAACCCGAAACCTCCGGATTGCTAGGCCACCAGCGCAGCGTGTACTATGATAGGTACCGGACATAATTTATTTATTTTATTTTATTGATCAAATAAGTAACACATCATTACAGTAAAACCAAGGAACTGTGAAACTACAAATAAAAAAAACAAGGAGACAAAGAAAGATAATGTCCTTTCGAAAAGTTATTGAAGTTCTTTCTGTTAAAGATTATTGTATTTTTAGGCACTCGCCCAAGCAGCCAACGCGGTGGAAACCGGTGGCAAGTCGCCAGTGTCAGCCCTGAACGAGCTAGGGGTCAAGGTCACGTACAGCGTGCTGCGACAGGGTGGCCCTGCGCATTGTCCAAGCTTCACTGTCGCTGTTACGGTGAGTGACGCAGCTATCGCGGTTGAGGTAAGTCAGTGGTAACCCTGAGCTAGGGGTCAAGGTCACGTACAGCGTGCAGCGACAGGGTGGCCCTGCGCATTGTCCAAGCTTCACTGTCGCTGTTACGGTGAGTGACGCAGCTATGGCGGTGAAACCGGTGACAAGTCGCCAGTGTCAGCCCTGAACAAGAGAAGGGTCAAGGTCACGTACAGCGTGCAGCGACAGGGTGGCCCTGCGCATTGTCCAAGCTTCACGGCCGCTTTTACGGTGAGTGACGCAGCTATGGTGGTGGAGGCAAATCAGTGGCAACCCTAAGCTAGGGGTCAAGGTCACGTACAGCGTGCTGCGACAGGGCGCGCCCGCGCATTGTCCAAGCTTTACTGTGGCTGTTACGGTGAGTGACGCAGCTATGGCGGTAGAGGCAAGTCAGTGTCAGCCCTGAACGAGCTAGGGGTCAAGGTCACGTACAGCGTGCTGCGACAGGGCGCGCCAGCGCATTGTCCAAGCATCACTGTCGCTGTTACGGTGAGTGACGCAGCTATGACGGTTGAGGCAAGTCAGTGGCAGCTCTGAACTGGGGGTCAAGGTCACGTACAGCGTGCTACGACAGGGCGGGCCCGTGCATTGTCCAAGCTTCACTGTCGCTGTTACGGTAAGGGCATTTATTTGTTTTGTGTACACAGATATTTGTTCCTTTGTTTTCTACGTATTTAAGTATTTATATTTTATATTTATTGTTGTCCGGGTATCCACAACACAAGCCTTCTTGAGCTTACCGTGGGACTTAGTCAATCTGTGTAAGAATGTCCTTTAATATTACAAGCTTTTATTTAGTTTCACCTGACCGTTGTCTGTAATCAAATCTTGCAAGTTAAATTCGATCCACTTCCCGGTTTCCGATTAAGCTGAAATTTTGCATACATACGTAAGTCTGGTGACAATGCAATATTATGGTGTCGAGCTGATCTGATGATGGAGACAGGAGGTGGCCATAGAAACTATGTGATAACACAACGCAACCTAATTGTGTTAGGGGTTTTTAGAATTGTCTCGATGAGTATTAGTTGCCTGTGGATAGAAAAGTACAGTCAGCGATAAAAGCTTGTACAGTCGCCATCCGATATATCGGAGCAGCCAAGGCGTTCACAAATATCTAAACACGCCTCTATTGTCAAGGCGTTAGAGTGCGCGTTCAGATATTGTGAACGCCTCGGCCGCTCGGATATATCTGATGGCGACTGTGCCAAAAATGAAATTTTTGCCAAAAACTTTTTTATTTATTTATGTAACAACTGGCCGGAGGAAACGCTAAATCGGGAGTCATGGAGAATCAGGGGAGAGGCCTTTGTCCAGCAGTGGGACACACAAATAGGCTAAGAAAAAAAAAATGTAACCAAAATGTTTGAAAGGTGGCGGACATGACGTTCGAGGGCTGGGGCCACAGCAAGCGCGACGCGCGCGCGTCGGCGGCGCGCGCCGGCCTCGCCGCGCTGCTCGCGCGCGCCGGCCGCGTGCTGCCCCGAGCCGAGCCCGGGGACTTCGCCAGCGACGACGCGACCCACCCACGTAAGAACAACTACAAGCTTACCACTTCATCTAGACCAGGGCCGTGTTGCATAATAAATGCCAACTAATATTATAAGCGGAACTCCTTTTCTAACTTATTGGAAAAGGAGTTCCGCTTGTAATATTAGTTGTAGTTTATTATGCAACGCGGCCCAGGGGTCACTATACATCGGAAAAACTGAACGTAGAAAAAAAGATCGTTACTATAGTTCGTTTTTTTTAGCATTAGAAAGAACTTGGAAGAAGGTAAGCGATTTTGGCATGTCTTTTAATTGAAAAACGCTTATTAAAAATCAGTAACTATCATTTATGAAAGCATTATAATTTTATACGTGTTTATTTTGAGTTATAGTCGTGTGTCGATAGATGGCGGTAAATTTACAGTGACTACAACATTTACTATGACAGGACCCCTCTATACTATCTATTCTTTTTGATGAAACTAATCAATGTGTCCAATTATATAATATTAAGTTACTGTTGGTTACAGCGTCAGATTTCCAATGCTTGGAGGCGCAGGCGAAGCAGGTTGAAGTTGAAGTGAAGCCGGCCACACCACCAGGTACCTATATTTACATAAAACTAAAAAAACGGCCAAGTGCGAGTCGGACTCGCCCACCGCGGGTTCTGTACTTTTTAGCATTTGTTGTTATAGCGGCAACAGAAATACATAATCTGTGAAAATTTCAACTGTTTAGCTATCACGGTTCGTGAGATACAGCCTGGTGACAGACGGACGGACGAACGGACGGACGGACGGACAGCAGAGTCTTAGTAATAGGGTCGTTTTACCCTTTGGGTACGGAACCCTAAAAACGGCCAAGTGCGAGTCAGGCTTTTAGTATTTATTGTTATACCGGCAACAGAAATACATCATCTGTGAAAATTTCGGATTAAAAAACAGGATTTTGTAGATTAACCCCCTTATTCATAAACGTTTACTAAAGTTGACAAGCCGATAATAATCGTTTATCCCTTTCTGACGTATTGGTATGATGGAAAGGGACAAACGATTATTATCGGCTTATCAACTTTAGTAAACGTTTATGAATAAGGGGGTAAGTCCTGTACAAGTTAATTTCAAACTTATTTATACACGATTCAGGCTCAGTTAATATAGACCATGACATGACTAGTTAACAAGTAGATTAGATTCCTAGTATCTAATAAGGACGATTCCCGCAGCCCCCCCTGCTCCCCCCACCGCGGCCACCGCGCTGTTCGGCGCCTCCGGGGCCGCCGCGGCGCACAAGAGCCCCATCAACTCCCTCTACGAGACCTGCCCCGGCCTCACCTTCCACTGCACCTTCGGAGACGGCTCCTCACTGGACCAGCCCAATGGTAATTATGGTCTAAGAGCCAGCTACGGAAATAGGTTTGCTATTTATAGAGCAACGAAATACCTCTAGTTAGACTTAATCGCGTATTTAAGTTTTAAGATTTACCTCCGACGTTTCGAGGACGTCGTTCTCCCCGTGGTCTCGGAGAAGCAGCGTTGCAGCGTTGTGCAGTTTAATAATCGTGAAAGTTTAATTCAGTGCTCTAGTTAGTGTGCCATACTATCATTATTAATTGATCCGGGCGCCTGGCAGCTGTTCAGTGGTGGGTGTGACAGTGGTTGGGCAACAAAGCAAGGGCCGACTAATATATGAACCCGGATAGTCTGCTTTCCCCACTATAATTCGTTTTTTTAAGCATTAGAAAGAACTTGCAAGAAGGTAAGCGATCTTGACATGTCTTTTAATTGAAAATATTATTTATTAAATATTATTAAATATATCTCCTTTCTGGATTTCACGGGCCTATACATCCCGGTCTTTTGATAGGCTTGCGTGGGGATACAGATCCAACACGTAGAGGCCCTTTGGAGAGCTTTAATGTCATGTAGAACGCCTCCTGGAACCCGCTCAATATTATTAAATATTATTAAATATTATTTAAAACAAAGAAAGGAATAAACAAACATAATAAAACTTACAAAACTATAGATAAAAAATTTGCCCCAGGTCGCCGTCAACGGGCAAGGTGCCCAGAAGGCTGGCCGTATTTCCCCGCTGTATAGCGATGCTAATACGCTGGGCGAAATAGTGGCCAACCCTCTGATCACCAGAAGCCTCTATTAAGCGCGCCGACAAACGCTTGAAAAACGCTTTTTAAAAATCAAAAGCTATTATGAAAGCAGAAGAATATAAATGATCGTATTAGATTCATAATTGTTACATATTTGCCGTAACTTATTTTTAAAATGTGTTTTTTAATTAAAAGACACATCAAGATTGTTTACCTTATTTCTAATGCTAAAAAAAACGAACTATAGTCGGTTACTAATCTGTACATCCCTAGTTAAAACAGAGTGCCTCTTCCATTATATTTATACATCATAATTTCATAGAAGTCTGACGTTTAAAATAACACTTGCACTGCGTGTGCTATTAAAATCGTTGCAGACTTGTCTTGGTCTCTACTTATCTTTTTGTTGTCCGCAGCGCCTCTTCAGCTCAGCCACAGCATGCGTTTCAAGGTCGTCTGCCAGATCAAGGACCAAACCTTTGAAGGATATGGTAGAAATAGTTATTTGTTTTAAAAGGGGGGCAAAGTTGTTGTTTAACCGCTCGTGCTAATATTGATACCCGAGCAAGCGAAAGATTTCAAAATTGAACCACGAGCGTAGCAGGTGGTTCGAAGAATGGAATCTTGAGCATTGCGAGGGTTTTAAAGCACGAGGGTTAAACAAAATTTGCCCCCGAGTGAAACACAAGATTTTTCACCACACCAACCCGAAGCAAATATTAAATGTAAAATATCAAACAAAAACAAACGAAATCAAATCCAAATGAATGTTATTAGATATTTATCATCCAAAATCACCATTTAAAAGTTATTTCTAGCAGCAAACAAGAAAACAACTCAAAATTTGCATTTGATTACTTTGCTTCACATGTGAATAAAATGCAACTTTGCTATCCGTAAGCCTTTCCGAACTGGTGTGGTGAAAAATTTATTATGTACTAATCAGAAACATTAGCAAACGGATAACGATGCTATTAAGCTTAGAAATAAATTAAAAGTGGATCAATTCACCGTCTCGGGTGAGACGGTGTAAATTAATTTGAGCTACCGAGACCTCGGCCGATACAGTGAATTTTTCCATTAAACAACTGTCGAAATATTAAGCTCTCTGTAATTATCGAATTTAAACTGAGGCCAAATTCGACATGTATAACTGTCAGATTTCGCATCCACGTCAAATCAACAGTTGATTTTATCGCATACTGAGTTATGATTCCATCAACGGTGGATAATATCATTTGGTACAACTAAAACTCCACTCTAAACTAAGGGTGGTTCGGTTTGGTTTGCTTGTCACCCTAACTGTGGATTGTTAATGTCAAATTTTGACATTGTACGTATTCGAGAACTTATGATTTTTCCTACATCAACGGGATATCAACACGATACGTCAAACGTCGCTTGTCCAATAGGGGTCCTGTTTTGAGACATACTAACATTGAATAATTTTACGGTTTAGACTCTTATTTTTAGTCATGTCGCGTGAGTGACTAAAAACAAGTGAGTCTAAACCGTAAAATTACTCTCTGTAATTTTCGTTACAGTCTAGTTCAGCGGTCGGCAACCTGCGGCCCGCGGGCCGCATGCGGCTCGTGAACCTGTCACTTGCGGCCCGAGAGCCGCCTTGGCTATTTTGTATGTAATAGTGACAAACGACAATGTCCCATAAAGTCATAAATATTAACAAAGTACGGCCCGCGTCACCTCCGTTAACTACTATGTGGCCCTTGGCTGCTAAAAGGTTACCGACCGCTGGTCTAGTTGATAATGTATATTTTCGATGAAACTTATTTAATTTCATGTAATATTTTCAAGGTTCAAGCAAGAAGTTGGCGAAGCTGGCGGCGGCTCGGGCCGCGCTGGCGGTCTTGGATGAGGGCAAAGCCCCCGCGGCCGCCGACGAGCCGGGCTGCCTGCCGCAACCAAGAGCGGATACCATTGGGAAGTGAGTGATCTTAGCTGAGGGCAAAGCAACACGATGAACATTTCTTACGTCGCAACTTTCACATGGCGGGACATATCTTTTGCCCCCTTCTATTTTCCTGGCTTTACCCTCTTTATAGTTTGTTTTTTTAGCATTAGAAAGAACTTGAAAGAAGGTAAGCGATCTTGACATGTCCTTTAATTAAAAAACGCTTTTTAAAAACCAACAACTATTACTTATGAAAGCAGAAGAATATAAATGATCGTATTAATATTTAATATGTGTATACAAACTTAATACCTACAAACAAAAATGATACTTAAAACATAATTAAATAACTAACCTACAAAACTTAAAAACTAAATCTAAAAATATATAAAACTAATCTAAAAATAAATAATTACAAACTATCCTGCGGAATGGTGCCGTAGATGCTGGCAATGATCGTATTAGATTCATAACTGTTACATATTTGCCGTAACTTATTTTTAAAATGTGTTTTTCTATTAAAAGACACATCAAGATTGTTTACCTTATTTCTAAAGCTAAAAAAACGAACTATAGTGGACGAGCCGAAACAAAAAAATATTTAATTTATTTGTAACATTTGAAATGTATGCATAACAAGAGTTATACCGGGATTGGCCTGTAACACGAGCAAAAAATTAAGCTGTAGGTTATAAGGTATTAGATTTTAAGACGCAATGTATTGCGAATTTTGTTATGTTTAAGAGCCAACAGGAGTGGTTGTTTCTCCATACAGACGTACTCGACTGTTTCCTCCGTGGGTTTTGATGCTAGAGCAATGATTTTTTCAACACAGATTAATATTGTCAATATCTGTGTCGGACCGTTTTGCTTTTTTTGATATTTTTGTTTTTTAAGGCGCTAGAGCCCTTCAAAAATGGCCAAAATGGCCTCATTGACTATGCCGCAATGAGAGGCGTAGTATTCAAAACGGATATCATTTAGCCCAAAAAGCAATTACATTCTCTTCTGTCCTTAGGTTGGTGAACGAGAAATTCCACGAGATCATGAAGGGCGACCTGGTGCACTCCAAGAGAAAAGTCCTAGCTGGCATCGTGATGACCATCGACAATAGACCCAACGACTCCAAGGTAATGACCATCGACAATAGACCCAACGACTCCAAGGTAACTGTTACTAGGTATAGTCGACGTCAAAGATAAGTTTACACGTTACTCCTTTGAAATAAGGGGAAAATGTAAAGATATCTTTGACGTGTACTGTACAAGCACACAGGGGTATTAGGGGTCGTCCATTAATTACATCACAAAATTTCGATTTTTGGAGGAAAAAAGTTACCGCTACTTTAGAAGTGATAAAATTTAAAATTTGAAAAAAAAACCGGGTAGTTTAAATAGATATTTTTACATATCAGCTTCATTAAGATAAGTTGCCAAGTGGACCCCAGGCTCATGAGCCGTAGCTAAAGGCCGACACAACGTTAGCAAGATGACGATGACATATAGAAATATAAGTAAAGAATGAGTGGTAACTCCATACATCAGTTTTCTTATCAAAAAGCGAGCTATTTCGTAGTCGACATCTAGCGTCAAGTAGTGGAACTATCAGTACCGCTACTTGACACCAGATGTCGCTACTGACGAAAAATGTACTGCTAAAACAATTTATAACTAATATTATAAGCAGAAGCAGTTGAAAATAGATTTCCGGTTAATCCGATTGTAATATCACAGAATAAATAATAGTACTACCGTACAGAAAGGAAGCTTCCTACAAAACCGAAGTTTGACAGCGGTTCAGGGTCGAATCATACTATCCCTTTCTAATATATGGCACTATCCCTTTCGGCTATTTAGGGTTGTCAAAATTCAAGTGATTATCTTATCTGTGGTCGTGCACGCAAAAGGAAGTCAAGTGGTGCCAACCCTAAAAATTGCTCGAAGCAATGCTGAGCCGAGCGGAGCAGAGTTAGGCCGAAGTCAGGAGTTTCGCACCCCTGGTAATATTAGCTGAAAATTGTTGAGTATTAGAGTTTTCGTTCGCCGCGACATCTATTGTCAACTAGCGGTACTGATAAATCCCGCTACTTGACGCTAGATGTCGACTACGAAATAACTCGCGTTTTTGTAGGAAAAAGCATGATAAGATAAGATAAGATAAAAAATAGTTTATTCAAGTAGGCATATTACAATGCGCTTATGAACGTCAAATAAAGCTACACCGGCTCCAACCGTACTCCTCTGCCTCGAGAAGATTTAAATCCCCCCTCAATTGGAGGAGGGTATCCCAATAGGGGACCGGCAACAAACTCGGCGGGACACATCTTTTCGAAACATTGTTACATCTTATAATTAACGTTCATACTTATAATTCTCTATGATGACGTGAGAAATGTTTGTTTTTTGTAGGTGATAGCAGTGACCACAGGCACTAAGTGTGTGTCCGGAGAACATATGTCGGTGCGAGGACGCGCCGTCAATGACTGCCATGCCGAGGTAAGCCTGGGGTAGCGACACTTGTCACTAGAGATGCACCGGATATTCGGTTACTATCCGGTATCGAGATTAAAAGTCCCTAAATAAATAAAGGATTTAAAAATAAGAAAAATATCCGGTATTCGGCCTATCCGGCCATCATATTACCATCCGGCCGGATAGTGGCCTACTATCCGGCCGGATACCGGATAGTAACATTGCTTGATTTCGGAGTAAACAAATTGGATACGGCCATAATCGTACGTGTTTATTATTTTAAAACATTTTAATGATTCCACTAGAAATTAGTCCGCGCGAACGTTCACTACGAAACAGATCAAACCTGTACATAGACTAATAATCCTCTAGACGGAGTTTAGAGCAATTATTTCATGCAACCGATGCTGCCAAAAATGCGGGGGTGCGCGGGACGAGGTGAGCGAAGTCCCGTGCCGTGATTGGTCCGTTCAAACGACGAACGAGTTCACGGACGTCACACAAAGACACTTTCGACTCGAACATGGAGTGAAATTACCGTATGCGTGGCAGCGGGGGTAGCGCGACTATGCTCAGTCGAGAGGATGTTTTGTCTGTGGACCTGTATAATGAGCACCTGAAAAACTGAAATGTAGGTATAGTTCCGCTGGCCGAATATTCATTGGCCGGATACCGGATATTCGGCCGATAGTCAGGCCGAATATCCGGTATCCGGCCAAACAACTATCCGTTGCATCTCTACTTGTGACATCTGGTGTCAAGTAGCGGTACTGATAGTTCCACTACTCGACGTTAGATGTCGACTTAGTTGGCTATAATATGTATAAAAGCCGGGGCAACGTCAGGCAGATGATTATTCAAAATCTCTTGAGTGTATTGCCAGGGTAGGAAACTAGAGCGTTCGGGGGTTCTCGGTTCCGTTCGGCTCAGCATTGCTCCGAGCAATATTAGGGTTGGCACCACTTGACGCCCCTTTGTGTGCACGACCACAGATAATTACTTGAATTTTGACAACCCTAACCCTGGGTTACAATTAATGTGTTAAATCCCCGTCATTTGCCATTTAAAATACCATGAAGAAATCTTAACATTACGATTACTTAAAATTTATTTTGTTTATGTAGGTGGCAGCACGACGTTGCTTACAGCGACATCTGTACGCGCAACTCCTTATGTACGCGGAGGCTAAAGGTAAATAAGATCACACATTAACTACATAATAAACATACAATACCATAAAACTATCGTGCACTTTCTGAATGAGATATACTAGTATATGAGTAATGATATATCATTCGCACACGCTATCTACTCGTATACGAAAACCGGGCAAGTGCGAGTCGGACTCGCGCACGAAGGGTTCCGTACCATAATGCAAAAAAAAACCGTCACCCATCCAAGTACTGACCCCGCCCGACGTTGCTTAACTTCGGTCAAAAATCACTGTTGTATGGGAGCCCCACTTAACTCTTTATTTTATTCTGTTTTTAGTATTTTTTGTTATAGCGGCAACAGAAATACATCATTTGTGAAAATTTCAACTGTCTAGCTATCACGGTTCGTGAGATACAGCCTGGTGACGGACGGACGGACAGCAGAGTCTTAGTAATAGGGTCCCGTTTTACCCTTTGGGTACGGAACCCTAAAAACGATGACTGTTGAAACTTTCGATCCATCTGTTTGATACGCGGCATAGATATATAGGCCCCATGCATGAACTATAGGGGGCAGCATAGGAGCCGTCAATTTTTTGCCGCGAGGCGTAAATGTCGTTTATGCTTCCAATGTAGCCCACAAGATGGCAGAACCTAAGCACAAGGAAACGTACCGACAAGAACGGTAGATGGTAGCACTTGCTTTGGCAATGTACATGTGCACATATGTTTCGGATTCTGGCCACAAGATGGCAGACCCTCCAACAAGCACGGTCCCTATTCGCATTGCGATGTTTTGATGAAGATGCGAAAAAATCCGAAACCGGATTAGCTTTTCAACCGTTACGTTTGTTAAAATGCCATCTTGTGTATCTTATACAGATCCAACAGTCCCTATACCGGATTCGGACCTGGAACCGGTCCCGGGCGGCGGCTACCAGCTAAAACCGGACCGGCAGCTACACCTATACGTGAGCACGGCGCCGTGCGGCGACGGACGCATCTTCAGCCCGCACGAGCAGCCGGACCCGACGCCGGACCGACATCCGAACAGGTGACACTACCGGACCGGTATAAGCATAGAGAAACATAGTAAGACAAGAGTGCTCACTCCATACATCAGGTTTGGTACCAAAAATATTAGTATTCTCATAGTCGACATCTAGCATCGAGTAGCGGAATTATCAGTACTTTAAGTAGCAGTAGTAGTACTGTCAAGAGTGTCAAGTGACAATAGATGTAGCACCGACCAGAATCTCTTATCCAGGGCTCGGAACCGGTATTGAAATACCTGTTAATATCGTTCCAAAACCGTTATATTATTTCGTTCATTAAAAAACCAGTTTATTGATGGAACGCAAACTAACAAATTACGTTCTCTCTCCTAACCGGTAAGAAGAGGGAACGGAAGTTTATGGTTCACAGGGAACGATATAATACCGGTTACTCTTAGCATTCGGAGACTCTCGGTTAAACTCGTTGTCATACGTGAAAGAGATAGCAATACTTACTCGTTCTATCTCGCTTCGATATCTTCAATTTAACCGGCTAATTTCGTTCCTCGAGAACAAAATGAGAATGTATATGGCATAAACCGTAAAACAAAACAACAGTTCTTTAACCGGTAACCGCAAACGGAAACGAAATCCTTTTCGTTACCGGGCGAATGAACGGAACCGGTTTGACAAATGAGAACGGTTTCCGAGCCCTGCTCTAATCTCAACAACATAAGACTTTCCGGTCCGGTTATTAATAAGGGGTTAAGTACCTGGCAAAGATAACAGAAGCTTCCATTATTGTTTGAAAATATTGTTATCGACAATTTAACATCACCCTAGTTGTCAAGATATGTAATGTTAGTTAGTATAATGTACTGCTACCTACTACCTAATTCATTTACCTATAACCTATAAGTTTATCGCATGTTCAATATTGTTCACATATAGACACTTATATAAGTTGTGGTTACCTATAATTAGATAAGCATCAGTCATGATTGTTATATAGATTTAAGAGCATGTAAGATGTATTATCTGTTGGTAATCCTAAATAAAGAAAATAAAATAAAATAAAATCTAATAATTTGTATGTGACAGATTGGCGCGCGGTCAGCTGAGGACCAAGATAGAGTCGGGCGAAGGCACTATACCAGTCAAGAATTGCAGTAATGTCATACAGACCTGGGATGGAGTTATGCAGGTATTTATACTTCTAAGGCCAGTTCGCACCATTCCACTAACCCGGAGTTAACTGGTTAAACCTGGAGTTACCATGGTTACCAGTACTATTTGACACTGTGTTAATGGGTTAACCGTTTAACCTCGGGTTAGTGGAATGCTGCAAGTGGGCCTAAGACCACAGATTATATAATAGTTCTTACGAACAGATACTTATCTCTCAAACAAAACGCAAATACCTACCGTTTTGATACCTACACAAAAATACAATAGAGTCACCTTCAACGCGCCGCTCCCCGCACCGCACGCACCGGCACAACGCTAGGGTTGCTGACGCTTAGAAATGATAAATAAATACCTACTTAAACAGCAGAGGGAAATAAAAGGAAAGCTAAATCTTAAATTATACCTAATATTCCAATTATGCGTGTTTGCGAAATAGTCATTTTAAAGGTCATATCTGCAGTAACCGCAGTGTTTACGCCGTTTTATAAACCGCGCAATAATCCCAGCAAAAATTAGTTTTAAAACCTCGTGTAATTTAAAACCAGATAGAGATTAATGTTACACAATAAAGAAAAATAATAGAAACCCCATGAATACAGGTAATTAATTATAAGATAACTCGAGCAAAAATGAGTAGGCACTTTCCGGTGTAAAGTTAACTTACTGTCGTTAAAATAAACATTTACCAAAATAAATTAAAAATTTGCTACCTATTTCAAATATAGGAAGATATCTATATATATAAAATTATATATTTGTCATACATAATAAACATTACATGTTTAATTAAAGAAATTCAATACTAGGTAGGTACGTAGTACCTACTACGTAACTTGTAACTATCGTAAAAATTGACAGTGCGGCGCGCGGTGACGTGCGTACGTGAGCGCGTGTGGCAACCAACTGGCTTGCTTTTCTACCGTGAACGGGAGCAGATTCGAAGGTATAAATCCGAGCTCGCGCGGAGAGTTCCATTGGCCTGCTAAGACGTCCAACATACATAATCTAGCGCTAAGAGCAGCGTGCGACTTTCAATCCGGAGGTCGCGGGTTCAAACCCCGGCTCGTACCAATGAGTTTTTCGGAAGTTATGTACGAAATATCATTTGACATACTGCTTTTCACATCAACTATGAGGAAATTGTTATGTTCCAAAATATGTTTTATTTGACCAAAAAAAAAATAGTATGCAAGAAAGAAAAAATCGTGCCCTAGAACAGAAAAGTACAACTTTGATCCCTCCTAGCAGGAAAGAAAAGTGCCACTTTGATATATATGAAATAATCTGTTTAAGCATCAGATTGTGTCAACACTAAGATTTTTTTATTTTCCTCATAGTTGATGTGAAAAGCAGTATGTGTCACACGGTATCAAAATTATTTCGTCTTGGGCGTTAACACTTGAATCCCTCATTACGCTCAGGATTCTACTTTAGAATCCCTCACTACGTTCAGGATTCTATTGTAGAATCCATCGCTTCATTCAGGATTCAATATACGCCCTTGACGGAAATATATCATTTTGATCCCTTGTAAGTCTTGTAACACAAACTACTATTGTTGTAGGGCGAGCGTCTCCTAACCATGTCGTGTTCGGACAAAGTTTGCCGCTGGTGCGTCGTCGGCATGCAGGGGGCGCTACTGTCGCGGCTCATCCGACCCGTCTACCTGCGGTCCCTGGTCCTAGGGTCCCTCTTGCACCCACATCATATGTATCGGTAAGTGCTAGTTTTAGACTCGTTAGACCCACTTGCACCATCTAACTAACCCGTGGTTAAGCGGTTTAACCGTCAACCCAGTGTCAAATTGTACTGGTAACCATGGTAACTACAGGTTTAACCGGTTAACCCCGGGTTAGTGGAATGGTGCATCTCCTGACAGTGTCGTGTTCGGAGAAAGTTTGCCGCTGGTGCGTCGTCGGCGTGCAGGGGGCGCTACTGTCGCGCCTCCTCCGACCCGTCTAACTGCGGTCCCTGGTCCTAGGGTCCCTCTTGCACCCACATCATATGTATCGGTGAGTCCTAGTTTTAGACTCCTAGGACCCAGAGTCATTTTTGCAGATTTGAATTTGGAACCTTCATTTATGCCATTATAGTTCAGAATTCGATTTTAATTTGTTCTTTTTAAAGGAACTCAGGACGTGGGAGATAGCGTGATGTTTTTGCGTAACGGTACGGAATATTTCGTGCGCGAGTCCACTCGCACTTGGACGGTTTTTAGGGTTCCGTACCCAAAGGGTAAAACGGGACCCTATTACTAAGACTTCGCTGTCCGTCCGTCTGTCACCAGGCTGTATCTCACGAACCGTGATAGCTAGACAGTTGAAATTTTCACAGATGATGTATTTCTGTTGCCGCTATAACAACAAATACTAAAATCAGAATAAAATAAAGATTTAAGTGGGGCTCCCATACAACAAACGTGATTGACTGAAGTTAAGCAACGTCGGGCGGGGTCAGTACTTAGATGGGAGACCGTTTTTTTTGCCTTTTTTTGCATTATGGTGCGGAACCCTTCGTGCGCGAGTCCGAGTCGCACTTTCCCGGTTTTTTTATATTTGGCCTGGATGTATTTTAAAATGGCGTATTCTACAAAGCCTCGTTGGGTTCAGTTTTCATGTTAAAATATACACTATAGAAATAAAAAAAACACAGATTTAAATCTAAAACAATATATATTTTAAATAATGTACATCTTATAAATAAAAGTAAAACTAATATTAATGGGAACTAAATGTTTATTCTATGGAGTAGGGAGATTGGCGTCGAGTCATCAGATAAAAGTTTCCGCGTAGCCTGCAAGAAACGTCACATGAAAATGTTGTTAACGTCAAAGAATTGTCAACAGATATCGATAGTTATTTGTTTTACAAGGGGGCAAAGTTGTTGTTTAACCGCTCGTGCTAATATTGATAGCCGAGCAAGCGAAAGATTCCAAAATTGAACCGCGAGCGTAGCGAGTGGTTCGAAAAATGGAATCTTGAGCGTTGCGAGGGTTTCAAAGCACGAGGGTTAAACAAAATTTGCCCCCGAGTGAAACAACATTTTTCACCACACCAACCCGAAGCAAATATTAAATATAAAATATCAAACAAAATCTAACCAAATTTAGTCCAAATCAATGTTATTAAATATTTATCATCCGAAATCATCCTTTAAAAGTCAATTCTACCAGCAAACATAAGAAAACAACTCAAAATTTTCATTTGATTACTTTGCCTCCCATGTGAATAAAATACAACTTTGCTATTAGTTCTTGAAGTGCAAAGTAAGCCTTTCCGAGCTGGTGTGGTGAAAATAACTATTGTGCTTTTAACTACATATGCAGTTCATGCTTAAGCCAAATGATAGGTGTATAAGCTGTGTACATACATGACAGTGGCGTCCGCCTTGAGGCTATAGGACAAAGGGGCCCACTGATTAACAGTCCGCCGGACGGTATCGGCCTGTCAGTTAGAACAAAATTTTCACAGTTCCGAACAACTGACAGGCCGATACCGTCCGGCGGACTGTTAATCAGTGGGCCCCTTTAGGCTATAAAAAGATTTAATAAAAGTTTTTCATTCATTCATACATATTTAGGACATAATTCACAAACATTACTACATATAACACAATATGACAATCAAGAGTAGAAAATAGTGGACACCGAGCAATATAATCTAAACATATTGCAACGTTGCGTTCGGAAATCTGATACAAAATTTTGAATTCACTGTGAGAAATTTTTACTTTTACTCTGAATATCATGGTTGAAGGCTTCTTGGACTTCATGGTAACTTCTACTAAATAGTTATTATACATCATTTCGTTTGTCAGCTAATATAATTGAAATAGAACTTAACTTAGGCCCACTTCCACCATCCACTAACACGGGGTTAACCAGTTAAACCTGGAGTTACCATGGTTACTAGTACAATTTGACACTAGTTTACCCCTTAACCGCTTAACCCCGGGTTAGTGGGTTGGTGCAAGTGGGCCCTTACTAAGTTCGTTTAATTTCCAATTCCTGATTTAATTTCTGTATTACTTCTTATTTCCCTGTAATAGTTAACCTATCTCCTTCCACCTTCAACCCAAGCAACCTTTTCACAAAAGCCTTCACTTTCGAATCGCTTCCCAACTCCAAATTATACGTAGCCAATGGCAACACGGGAGGGTTAAGCCCTATATAATTATTCCTTTCCTTAGTCGAATGATTTAACTCCCCATTGGCACTTTTAACTAATGTATTTATTTCTCTCATCACCGTGAAAACAGGTAAGGCATGTTTACGATTCTTGTTCAAGAATTCCAAAATTTTAAATAGAAAATTCTCATTTTCAGCGGCCTCTGATTTTTGGAAGATGTTTATGAATCTTTTCTGACGTTTCCTTACATGTGATTTTGTATTAGTTGGTTCCGTGTTTGAAATTGAGTATGTCTCTCTTAGATTCAAGTTTAAATTTGAGTTTGCAAATGAGTCTAGTAATGTATTTCTTTTTATATTAGTATCTTGATACTTCTTATGTTTTGTAGTTTTTTCTTTATTGTCTATGTTTTTTAATTCAATACGTGTCAGTGTTGTTTCTAAATCTGTCTCTTCTGCTGTCAAATCGAGGCTTGATTCGTCTGTTTCTTCATCAGATGTTGAGTCTAATTCTTTTTCATCATATATATCTACATTTTTTTCATTAGGAACAAATGTAGTGGCTTTGTATGAGTCTTTATTGTTCATATCATATTTATCTGCTTTCTTGGTTACTTTATCTTGATTTAGTGTAATTTTTCTAATATTAATCGGGTTTGAGTCATCATTAACGTCTTTTTGGGGTATATTCATGTTATTTTCATATATTGAAGTCATTTGTGTCATGAGTTTGTGTGTGTCAGCTCTTTTTGACATGTTCTTTGAATCTGTTCTGGGTAGTAAGTCGAATGTGTAGTATCCTTGCGTTTTCATGTTTCTGTCACCTGAAAAGTGTCAAAGGGATGGAATGAGTGCAGATACTATTTACAAGATAAGTTTATAGAGTCCAACGAAGTGTACAAAACCAAATAACGGTGTGTCATTATCAGACATCGTACAGTCGCCATCAGATATATCGGAGCGGCCAAGGTGTTCACAATATCTGAACACGCACTCTAACGCCCCGACAATAGAGGCGTGCTCAGATAGTTGTGAGCACCTTGGCCGCTCCGATATATCATTTTTGGTACAGCGGAGTGGTGTTAACGGAATTGGTATAAATAATTTCAACCCTAATGATTAATTAGCGTTAATTACGTTAATATTAAACTTAATTTACCATTTCAGTTGAAATTTTCTATACCCATTCCGTTAACACCACTCTGCTGCACCAAAAATGCTGGAAAATGTACGATCATTGGCTCATTATTAACGTCATATTTTCATAGAAATTTGACATGAATTATTAATGATGGCATTGCCACACTTTGTCATTTCAAATGCCATGCAGAGTAATTTGGGTATCGTCTTGGGTCGTCCCATTCGTTTTTCGTCAAGTTCTTAAATTAGTCCTATTCCGCTTTCATCACTCATTCTACATTCGTCACAATCGTCGATGGCTTTCAATGTAGAATGAGTGACGAAAGCAGAATAGGACTAATTTAAAAACTTGACGAAAAACGAATGGGACGACCCAAGACGATACCGTAATTTGGTCGCGACTTTAGTGCGCAGTGAGTGGACGGAGGAATGACATTTTTGATGTAAGGTAAGGTGGGGTAATTTTGCACGGGACAAGACAAACAGTTATGAGGATTCCATACAAGTGATAGTCTTACCCCACCATACCTTATGTTTTACAAAAGCGTCAAAATTAATGACAAATACATTTAAATCAAATCAACCTCATCTTAACCCCACCACCAAGTACTGCCACCACTATAACCAAATGAGTCGCTTAACTTCAAACTCGGGTAAATCCGACTGTCAAATTTTGCGATTTTGGTATTGAATAAGGTAGTAAGGTAGATTTTTCCTAAGAGGGTAGAATGGATTTATCCGAGTATGAAGCGACACAAATATCGGCCGGAACTAGAGCAAAAGCGAACTTTTGGTTCAAAAGTATCGGTCGGATACTACTTCCGATACGTAAACGTCAATAATTATTGATGTGCAATCAATAAATACTGTTACTCTGTTAGTGACTGACATCAATCATGCGGGTGCTTTTACTGACAATAGACCATCCTTACGTAGGATCAGCCGCGACCCCCATATGGGGCAAGTGCGACCGCTTGCGTCTCGAGTACGCACATGCCCCGCTCTTATAGGCCTTCCAGGATTCGCACGGGGACGCGACGAAGGCCCCGGGCCTTAGGACTGATTCGGCGTAGAACATGTACGAACGCCAGTGGCTGCAGAAAACTGGAATGGGGTTAGTTCGGTTAGTTCGTTAGTTAGGGAGGGTTTACATTTATAATAATATGAATTTAGTGCATACACTGACGCCACGGGGGTAAAATTTAGTTTTGTGAATAAGTAATGCCAACCTAAAAGTGGGGTGTTTTTCTGTACATTTTCATCAAAAAACGATCGACGTCAAATGCGGCCTTTGGCGTCGTTGTCACGATTTTGCGTTGACATCGATTGCCGTCTGTGGCGTTCAAAAGGTTAACCTCTACCCAGAGACCTATAAAAAGGTCTCCTTTTCCATTCTAATTTGAACTTTGTGTTGACATAATAAAATTTCATTTTGCTTGGCAAGGTTTGACGTATGGGCGGCTAGAAGTTAAGTGGTGCAGAACCACCTCCAGCTCGCAGCCCGGCTGTGGGCTGATCCCACCGTTGGGGCACAAGTTCTAAAGGTTAAGACGGCCCTGCTAACAACACGTACATTTGTTGAAGAACTGCTGCTGATGCAGAACCACCTCCAGCTCGCAGCCCGGCTGTGGGCTGATTCCACCGTTGGGGTACAAGTTCTAAAGGTTAAGACGGTCCTGCTAACAACACGTACATTTGTTGAAGAACTGCTGCTGGTGCAGAACCACCTCCAGCTCGCAGCCCGGCTGTGGGCTGATCCCACCGTGGGGTACAAGTTCTAAAGGTTAAGACGGCCCTGCTAACAACACGTACATTTGTTGAAGAACTGCTGCTGATGCAGAACCACCTCCAGCTAGCAGCCCGGCTGTGGGCTGATCCCACCGTGGGGTACAAGTTCAAAAGGTTAAGACGGCCCTGCTAACAATACGTACATTTGTTGAAGAACTGCTGTTGGTGCAGAACCACCTCCAGCTCGCAGCCCGGCTGTGGGCTGATCCCACCGTGGGGTACAAGTTCTAAAGGTTAAGACGGCCCTGCTAACAATACGTACATTTGTTGAAGAACTGCTGCTGATGCAGAACCACCTCCAGCTCGCAGCCCGGCTGTGGGCTGATCCCACCGTGGGGTACAAGTTCTAAAGGTAAAGACGGCCCTGCTAACAATACGTACATTTGTTGAAGAACTGCTGTTGGTGCAGAACCACTTCCAGCTCGCAGCCCGGCTGTGGGCTGATCCCACCGTTGGGGTAGAAGTCCGCATGTCCTAAAGACACGGGGAAGCCTGCGAAAAGTTAAATAAATATATACTTCCTTACTTATATATTAATATTATAAAGGCGAAAGTGTGTCTGTCTGTCTGTTACCTCTTTACGCTTAAGCCGCTGAACCGATTTAGTTGAAATTTGGTATAGAGATAGTTTGAGTCCCGGGGAAGGACATATGATAGTTATGTCGAAAATCATCCCTGAAGAGAGTACAAAGGGGGGTGTAATTGAAAGAGTTAATGGATTGCCTAATAATAGTAATAATTGAAGTAAGCAATGCGCGAATTGAATGATTGCTATTAGCATTATCCAGGCGCTATACCTACTTTAGCTGCTGTCACTAATTCCACGCAGACGAAGTCGCGGGCAAAAGCTAGTACACAAATAAAGGGAGACCTTTGCCGAGATGTGAAAAAAACAAAATCTCACCAAATGTCCCAGCGTCAGTGTGTATGACGTCTACGAAGTGGGCATCCGAGGGGTCCAGGCGCTGTTCGAGCGGTAACTTAGTGAAGAGCGGCCCGGCATGGTCCAAGCCTTTGAAATTATCAAAGACAGGGTCGAGCCGAGAAAATAAAAGGAGGCCTTTGCCCAGATGTGAAAGTAACAAAAACATACCAAATATCCCAGCGTCAGTGTGTATGACGTCCACAAAGTGGGCATCCGAGGGGTCCAAGCGCTGCTGCTATCACTAATTACACGCAGACGAAGTCGCGGGCAAAAAGCTAGTACAAAAATAAAAGGAGGCCTTTGCCGAGATGTTAAAAAAACTAAATCTCACCAAAGATCCCAGCGTCAGTGTGTATGACGTCCACAAAGTGGGCATCAGAGGGGTCCAGGCGCTGTTCCAGCGGTAACTTTGTGAAGAGCGGCCCGGCATGGTCCAAGCCTTTGAAATTATCAAAGACAGGGTCGAGCCGAGAAAATAAAGGGAGGCCTTTGCCCAGATGTGGAAGAAACAAAATCTCACCAAATATCCCAGCGTCAGTGTGTATGATGTCTACAAAGTGGGCATCCGAGGGGTCCAAGCGCTGCTGCTATCACTTATTACACGCAGACGAAGTCGCGGGCAAAAAGCTAGTACAAAAATAAAAGGAGGCCTTTGCCGAGATGTGAAAGCAACAAAAACATACCAAAGATCCCAGCGTCAGTGTGTATGACGTCCACAAAGTGGGCATCAGAGGGGTCCAGGCGCTGTTCGAGCGGTAGCTTAGTGAAGAGGGGCCCGGCGGGGTCCAAGCCGGTGATTCTTGAGACGCGACCTGATGACAATTCGACACATATGTGTGAATCAACTTTATCTTGTCACTAGTTGCCATGTTTACGGTCTCCTGGGTCACTCTTAAAATACTATTTAATTCGTATTTAAATGAATCAAACTTGAATTTTTTGGTAGTTATAAGGCCTTTCCATAATGGGACATTTACTAAGCATGTTTCTAGAACATGGTACAGCAGCTCTTCTAAGAAACTATGCTACTATGGTCTCCTGGCTGATAGGACAGAATAACAACAATAAATAGTTGATCGACCCATAGAAGACCGTCTATCTGGTAAAACCATCTAATAGTACATTACGATACAAATGCGAATAGTAGTAAATTCGCAACAAGAACTCGGGTAGCCGTTTAAGAAGTGTAACACTCTTACGGTAGGTGTCGCTAGGGTCCCCTTGACCCATATGGTGGAAAGATTTGCTGGCTAGGGATGAGGTCTTGGTGGCTCAGATTGCAAAGCGCTGGAGTATCGATCCAGAGGCCGTGAGTTCAAGTCTCACCCAATACAGTCATTTTCCACTTTTAAATGTATAGCATGTGGGGGCCAAGCAGTGTTGACCGTAATGGTTAATTCTAATTAACAATTAATCAATTGCATTAACCATTAATTCCGCAATTAATCAATTGCATTACGCATCAATTTAATTAAAGTTAGTTAGAATTGAATCTTGAGACGTTTAATTACATTGATTGTCAATCTAATTGCCTATTTAATGGCATTAAAGTTTCAAAAAATTAATTGGAATTACTCTCAATTGCATTAACGTTTAATGGAATTAAATATTTTTTCATAAACTAATAATTAATGTTAATTTTGCTTGAAACTATTAAATGGGAATACACTCATTATTGGTGTATTTTTATTTGTCCCTGTCATATGTGAGTTGGAGACAAATGGGAAACGGGGACAAATGGGATTTATTCATTTATATGAAGCGCTTATTCCATCTGCTCCAGGCGGGAACAAATGGGAAAATATTGGATAACGATGTGTTCCCATTTGTCCCCACACCAATAAAGTGGGGAAAAATGGGAATAATTTATATGCAAACTGCACATATATTTCCTATATGTTCCCCGTGGGGACAAATGGGAATACACCCATTATTGTTAGTTATAATGGGTGGTCATAAAATAAATAAAATAAATAAAATAAATAAAGTAAATAAAGTAAATAAAGTAAATAAAGTAAATAAAGTAAATAAAGTAAATAAAGTAAATAAAGTAAATAAAGTAAATAAAGTAAATAAAATAAATAAAGAAAATAAAGTAAATAAAGTAAATAAAGTAAATAAAGTAAATAAAGTAAATAAAGTAAATAAAGTAAATAAAGTAAATAAAGTAAATAAAGTAAATAAAGTAAATAAAATAAACAAAATAAATGGTGACGCGGGCCGTACTTTGTTAATATTTATGACTTTATGAGACATTGTCGTTTGTCACTATTACATACAAAATAGCCAAGGCGGCACTCGGGCCGCAAGTGATAGGTTCACGAACCGCATGCGGCCCGCGGGCCGCAGGTTGCCGACCGCTGCACTAGACCTTTGATCCCTTGGACGTCTTTATAAAATTACGATATTTATTCTTGTTAATTGTTAATTATCAATCACATGTTTAATTTTCATAAAAAATTGTTTTAGTTTTTAATGGTTTGTAAAGCAATAACCATTAATTCTTTTTAATTGTTAGTGGTTCGTAATAAATTAACATTAATGCAAATTGATGTTCAATGCAATTGATAATTAATTTTCCTTCAATGGTTAATGGCTAATGGCAATTAACCTTTTCAATGGTTAATTTTTAATGGTCAATTGCATTAACGTTCGGCCAACACTGGGCCAAGTGCGAGTCGGCTATATAAAGATCTATCGACGCACCTAATAGAGGCCTTGGGTGACCAGAGGGCTGGCCAGTATTTCGCACAGCGGATTAGCATCGCCATACAGCGAGGAAATGCGGCCAGCCTTCTGGGCACCCTGCCCATTTACGGCGATTTAGGCCAAATCTTTTACCTGTAGGTAGGTTAAGTATTAAGTTTTATTATGTTGGTTTTTATATATTTAATTTAGTTTTAATAAATTTATAGCATGTTTTACCTGAAGTTATGTATGCGCCGGCCACACCCGCCGCGTGCGCACCCAAGCTGTGCCCGACCAGATGCGTCTTCGACAAATCCAAGCCTCTGTAAAATGTTATGAACTCAAATAAATGTCAATATCTGGGAGATCGAACATAAAAAAACTCAAAAATGCGTGTTTTCCCAAAGATAAGATCTTGCTAGATCGATTTTTGAGCCCTGAATGGAGGAGGAACCTGGATGGAGGTTCCATATACCAAATTGAATCGAAATCGTTAGAGCCGTTTCCGAGATCCCCGAAATATATATCGTTTAATAAGTTACTTTAACCAGAGCGCCACCAGCCGCGGCATCATCATTGCACGCGCGCCAGCTACTGCCTGTCTGTTTCTAACTATATTAGAAGATTTCTAACTATATTAGTGTGCGACTTTCAATCTGGTGGTCGCGGGTTCAAACCTCGGCTCGTACCAATGAGTTTTTCGGAGCTTACGTACGAAATATCATTTGATATTTACCAGTCGCTTTTCGGTGAAGGAAAACATCGTGAGGAAACCGGACTAATCCCAACTAGTTTACTATCTGGGTTGGAAGGTCAGATGGCGGTCGCTTTTGTAAACTAACCTAAGCCAATTGTTGGGATTAGTTGCCAAGCGGACCCCAGGCTCCCATGGGGCTGTTCATAAACTACGTCATCTATTTTAGACGATTTTTGACCCCCCCCCCCTCCTAAAATCATCCAAAGATCATGCTTCGAATGACCCCGTTTCCTCCTACGCCATGCTGCCATCATCCGATGTCCAGACCCACCCACCCCTAATTTGAAATGACGTAATTTATGAATAGCCCCCATTAGCAGGATCCAGCATGCATAGACAGCATGATTTTAGAATGAGGGGGGTCAAAACTCGTCAAAGGGATTGGGGGGGTTGTCATATTGCAAAAATGGCGGGATAACGCGAGGAAGATGTACTAACCTGGATACTAAGTAGTCGATGAATTTGGCGGCGAAACGGCCGATGTACCAGGTGTTGTCCGCCGCGGTGAAGTACCAAGGTCCTGCCTCCAGTTGCGACACGTCCAGGATTATGAAGTTCACGTCGCCTCGTAACATGTACGCTGAACAAGTACATATAATATTAAAATAAGTTTTAAAATAAATTTCATTTTTGGTACAAGCTTTTATCGCCAACTGTACTTTTCTTTCCACAAATAAATATTATTCTTATTCCTACTCAATATTCAGAAAATGAAAAGTAATTTATTTATTCATGAAAAATGTAAAATTATAATAAATCTGAATGAGCAACAACAAAAAGATGGCGCTAGTGGAGAGTGGAGGTAGACGGGTTAGGTAGGGCTGCACCGTCATTGAGACCGAAGAAATGTGGGATGGGTTTGAATTTGTGCCGTGTCCCACGGATACACATACTGGTGGCTCGTATTATCGAAATTATAATTTTGGATACTTATACACCACGCTGCGCTCCAAAACTCGCATTGTTGACGTCAAAAAAACCGCCAGGCTCAAATGGGACTGGGCTGGCATGCATCCGGATAGGTGGGCTAACATAGCCACCAAGTGGATGCCGACGAAGAAGCGCGGGCGGGGCAGGCCCAGGCGGAGATGGCGGGACGACTTTGACGCCTTCCTTAACAACTGGCCAGAGGAAGCCCTAAATCGGGAGTCATAAAGAACCAGGGGCGAGGCCTTTGGCCAGCAGTGGGACACACAAATAGGCTAAGAAACAAAAGACTTATTCTGCCATAAAAGCTTGTAAAGACGCACCTTCTCGGACCAGCAATCCGCTCCCATCATCCGGCTCCTCCATGAAAGCTGTGAAGTATAACACCGTCTTCTCCTTGAAGCTCATGTGGGACGCGAACAGCTTCTCATCATCATCGATGATCAGCTCTTGGTACTGGGTCGGGTTGTACCTTGAAGAAAATAAAGTTTTATTTATTTAATATATAAGGCAACAAGGCCCATATTGCAAATACCTTACAGACTAATATATGCATTTTATAAACTTAAAAACCAAACACTATTTAGGCGACAAAACGGCGTGGCTCCGTTGTATCGTCTGGTCTTGTGTCGGATTCGGCAGTTTGCCCCGGAACCTCCGAAACACGACACCCTTCGGCCAGAAGTCGGCGCACTCGATGGTCCCCTGCAGCGGTCGCGGCACGCGCACCACAAACGAGTCATCTATTAGTTACGAAGAAAAGGAGAAGGGGTCATCTATTAATTACAGCAGGCGTGGCTCACTACGCGATTTCGTCGCGTCGCTACAAGTACATGCGGCCCACCACAAGGCTAATAGTACATTATTGTCGAGGCTCGGAAGTAGCTACTTGCAGGCTGAGGATTCGTTTTAAACGGACGACCTTGGGAGTCCGTTTAATTGAATCCGAAGCCAGCAAGTAGCCTTCCAGCCGAGTCATATATAGTGCTTTTCTCAAAAATGGTGCAAGAAATATAAATATCATAGAAATATTTTACAAAAGCAACGTTCTTACATATGTATATATTTTGACAGAAATAAGCCCATGCCGCCTTTTAAATTTTTTTTAATAAAAAAATTGAAGTGTATTTTTCTGCCAAAAATATGCCAACCTATTTGAGACATCTAAATAGTCGCGGTACTAATCATCTGTTTGGCTGTTTAATGGGCCTGTGCCTTCAGTTGATATGGTCATTTCAACTTTTAAAAAGTTTGGAACTCGACAAATAATGGAATTTGTATGCAACATTGCAGTCCCAAAATCGAGACTGCAATGTTTTTAACTTTTTAATTTTTGACTGACCATAAATTACGCGCTTCGCGACCTAGTTTTTAGACGGCAAAGTCGACTTTGCCGTCCATTTTTGAGAAAAAGCCTTTTCTATTTAATTAGTCAAATACGCTTTTAGCCTTTTAGGCGTCAAGAGATGAGGCGAGCCCTAAAAAAAGAGCTAACATTGTCTCGAGTCTTTTGGATCACTATGTGTAAATGGTGTAGAGACGGAATTGCACGTCACTCGTGACCCGGACCAAAGGACACTTAGGGCCAGTTGCACCAACCACATTTGACAGACTGATCAATGTCAGCCGTCGCGCCCCGGCGCTTTACTATGAAACTTTCCATACATAAAAAAATTGTGAACTCTTTAACGATACAAACAGTTTGGTGCCACCGACACTTAGTCTTGTCGACGGGGCTATTTGGAGTAACGCGTTGTCAAATTGTACCCCGGGCGGCCCTGAAAGTAATTATGTCGTACTTTCACCGACTAAAAACCTCCCAGTTGTCCTCCTCGGCGCATTTCGGAGGGCTCTGGGATCTCCAATGAACGCGCCAGTGCCGTCCTAGCGCTATGCCCCTTAGTGGGTCCCCTCTTTTTTCAGTCGCAGTCCCTAGCTGAGACCGTCTCCGACCCCGAGAACCCCTTTTAGTCGCCTTTTACGACAGGCAGGGGATACCGTAGCCGTATTCTTACGCCCCCCTGCGATTCTTTTTGTAGACCCCCCACAAGGTGGACTGATGACCTGGTGAAGGTCGCGGGAGTCCGCTGGATGCGGGTGGCGCAAGACCGGTCATTGTGGCACTCTTTGGGGGAGGCCTATGTCCAGCAGTGGACGTCCTCTGGCTGATATGATGATGATTCTTACGCCCGGCTACAGGGCGCATGTATAAATACCTGGTATACAGACGAAATTGCACATCACTCGTGTCCCGGACAAGGGGACATTTGGTCTTGTCCACGGGGGCTATTTGGAGTAACGCGTTGTCAAATTGTACCCCGGGCGGCCCTGAAAGTAATTATGTCGTACTTTCACCGACTAAAAACCTCCCAGTTGTCCTCCTCGGCGCATTTCGGACGGCTTTGGGATCTCCAATGAACGCGCCAGTGCCGTCCTAGCGCTATGCCCCTTTGTGGGTCCTCTCATTTTTCAGTTTCCCTAGCTGCGACCGTCTCCGACCCCGAGAACCCCTTTTAGTCGCCTTTTACGACAGGCAGGGGATACCGTAGCTGTATTCTTACGCCCCCCCCTGCGATTCTTTTTGCGTGGGTAGACCCCCCACAAGGTGGACTGATGACCCGGCTACAGGGTGCACGTATAAATACCTGGTGTACAGACGGAATTGCACATCACTCGTGTCCCGGACAAGGGGACATTTGGTCTTGTCCACGGGGGCTATTTGGAGTAACGCGTTGTCAAATTGTACCCCGGGCGGCCCTGCAAGTAATATCTGGTTTAATATACAGCCACATCTGAAAAGACTTCTCCAGAACATCTGTTAACCATTAGGTAAAACCAAAAAGAATAGATAGTATAGAGGGGTCCTGTCATATAAATGTTGTAGTCACTGTAAATTTACTGCCATCTATCGACACACGACTATAACTCAAAATAAACACGTATAAAATAAAAAAATGAATATATATGGATAAATTATTTTATTATTTTTATCTCATTTTGACCCATGTTCATTCATTGATATCTATGTGTTAAAATTGTTAAATATGAAACGGTGTCGTCACGCCATCTAGCCGAGAATAGGCTAAAGGTGTGTGCGCCATTTATCCGAGAATGACTTTTTCTTGATTTCCGAGGCACGTTTTTTAGGGTTCCTTACCCAAAGGGTAAAACGGGACCCTATTACTAAGACTTCGCTGTCCGTCCGTCCGTCCGTCCGTCTGTCACCAGGCTGTATCTCACGAACCGTGATAGCTAGACAGTTGAAATTTTCACAGATGATGTATTTCTGTTGCCGCTATAACAACAAATACTAAAAACATCCTTACTTGGTAGATATTCCACCAATTCGCACGAAGCGCTTTGCTTCTACTTTCCTTATGCGCACTGCCAAGGAATGGAATTCCTTGCCGGCGTCTATATTTCCGTGTTCTTATAACCCGGCAACCTTCAAATCAAGAGTGAACAGGCACCTTCTGGGCGAGCTCGCTCCATCGTAGGCCACGTCTACGCCTCGGCTTGTCTGTGGCCATGAGTAAGCCCATTCATAATAAAAAAAAAAAAACAGTAGAAAATAAAGATTTAAATGGGGCTCCTATACAACAAACGTGATTTTTGACCAAAGTTAAGCAACGTCGGGAGTGGTCAGTACTTGGATGGGTGACCGTTTTTTTTTGCTTTTTTTTGTTTTTTTTTTTTGCGTTATGGTACGGAACCCTTCGTGCGCGAGTCCGACTCGCACTTGCCCGGTTTTTTCTTAGACTTTATTCATCTTATACGAAGTTACATATGTCTTTGGTAAAACCATAGTAAGGAAAGAGTACTAGCTCCATACATCAGTTTTGTTTTCGTAGTCGACAAGTAGCGGAATGTATCAGTACTGCTACTTGACAATAGATGTCACGACTAAAGAAAACTCTTAATTCTCAACAATTTTCAGCTATAGTTCGTTTTTTTTAGCATTAGAAAGAACTTGCAAGAAGGTAAGCGATCTTCACACGTCTCTTAATTGAAAAACGCTTTTTAAAAATCAAAAACTATTACTTATGAAAGCAGAAGAATATAAATGATCGTATTAGATTCATAATTGTTACATATTTGCCGTAACTTATTTTTAAAATGTGTTTTTCAATTAAAAGACACATCAAGATTGTTTACCTTATTTCTAATGCTAAAAAAAACGAACTATAATATTGTAACCGGGTAAACCGGAAGTCTATTTTCAACTCCTGCTTGTAATATTAATTGTACATTGTACTGGAATCAGTTATGTAACGCTGCCATACATGACCCAAAAATTTTTTATTAAGCTATGAGCTTCATCACATCTGATATTTGAGTAATTCTAAGCATTTCTAGCCTGGGGTGGGGGGGAGGATGGGGTACAAAGACGGCCGCCACCCGTCATCTTTAAAAAAAATCTATTCTGATCCTGGTGGGTACTTGGGCAAGTTTGGTATCATTTTCGTATAAACCAAAGACGTAGAATTCATTGCTGATATTTGTTTTTTTCAGTTTCATAGTAATTTTACAAGAAAAACGTAAAAAGGTGAAAAATTTGGTTGGAGATTTTTGCTACGCGGAGCCGAAACTACAAAAGATAGAAAGTTGAAATTTGCACACTAGATTACATTTATAAAGTGTACAAGAGATAAGAAGCGATTTTGGGAAATTCAACCCCTAAGGGGGTTAAAAAGGGGATGAAAGTTTGTATGGGGTTCAAGTTTTATTTTAAGCTAGGAATTTGAAACTTCGTAAAACGATATATTATAAACATACAAGAAAACTAATTTCAGCGTTTTTGAAAATTCATCCCCTAAGGTGGTGAAAAAGGGGTTGAAAGTTTGTATGGATATCAAAAAAATTTTCGAACGCGGGACTTGAATCTTTGTATTTGGGGATATTATTAAAAGACAGGAAAAGTAATTTCAGCGTTTTGTAAAATTCATCCCCTAACAGGGTTAAAAAGAGGTTGAAAGTTTGAATCCATTACAAATCCGAGTAGACACACATTTCTTATTGCCTCCCAGGCTTGAAATGTTTAGAATTACTCAAGGAACATATATGATTAAGCTCATAGCTTAATAAAAAATTTTTGGGTCAACTTTATAACTGCCTCCGCTATTGTTTTAGTAGTACATTTTTCATCTGTGACACCTGGTGTCAAGTAGCTGTACTGATAAATCCACCTAGTTGACGCTAGACGTCGATTGTCGACTACAAAATAACGCGCGTTTTGGTGAGTTACCACTCTCTCCTTACTTCATCATCATTCTCTTGCCCTTGTCCCATTCACTTGGGGTCGGCGCAGCATGTCTTTCTCTTCCACACCTCTCTGTCGCCCGTCATTTCATCATTCACTTGCATTCGTTTCATATCATCTCTCACACAGTCCATCCACCTTTTCTTCGGTTTTCCTTTCCTCGTACTTCCCTCCACATTCATTCGTAATACCACTCTTTTCTTACTTCTCTATGATATTAAAGCTAAAAAATTGTGTACAAACAAATATTGCCCTAGAAACGTGCCTATTATTGCCTTCTAGCAGGAAAGAAAAGTGCCACTGTTATCCCTCCTAGCAGTGAAGAAAAAGCTGTTTTCCGAGTAGGTGATGTGAAAAATCAGTGTTACTTAGTATTGGCTCATAAACTATAATTTTACGCTCTAGCTACGGAAAGGAATTGTATTATGTAAATGTTACCAGTCTGTTTCCATTCTTAATTAATTTACTTGCAATATTGATTATAACTTTACTATCAACACAGAATAAATAATAGTACTAGGTACAGAAGACTCACTCTCTAACAAAACGCGTCTGTTACGATCAGCACAGATATGACCGCTAGGTGGCGACAGCGCCACGCGCGGCTTATGGCAAACCCCAAAATTGGGGTCGAGCGGATGTACTTTTAGCTACCTGTAGCAAAGCGACGAAATCGCGGAGTGAGACACGCCTGTCATACGCATGTCATACTCGCACTTGGCAAAAAAAGATAATTATCGATACCTAGACAGTAGACACAACTGTCTCTACTCATATTTAGTACTCATACATGCTTAACTACTTAAATACATATGTGTATTCACTTCAACTTTATCAAGTTGTGATAAGTGCGAGAATTGTGTATATATTATTGACGTAGTGTATATGCAATGATGAATAAATGCAAAATGTACGCTCCAGATACTTGTCTAGCCAAGCGGGCCGTGTTTGGTAAATGTAGTCATTAAATATGAATGTTTTTACGTACTCGTAGTTTTAGCAAAGAGTTAAGAGCCAACTGGAGTGGTCATTTCTCCATACAAACGTACTCGACTGTTTCCTCAATGGGTTTTGATGCTAAAGCAATGATTTTTTCAACAAATTAATATTGTCAATATCTGTGTCGGACCGTTTTGCTTTTTCTGATATTTTTATTTTTTAAGGCGCTATTGCCCTTCAAAAACGGCCAAAATGGCCTAATTGACTCTGCCGCAATGAGAGGCGTAGTATTCAAAACTGATATCATCAATAAGCCAAAAAAGCAAAACGGTCCGACACAAATAATTTCATAATCATTTATATTTCCAAGTTTGGTTAGGATTGGTTAAGTTTTGGAGGAGGAAACAGTCGAGTACGAAACCTCGATTTTTGAGATTTTTACGCAGGGATTTTTCGCCTTGTCCTTATCGCACTAGTTTTAGGAGCCGCTTCCGTTAGCGAGACGGGCATATTTACCTAAAATATTTAAAACTCAGCTCCTGTTTCGTCATAATAACTGTGGCACAATCTAGTGGAAACGGGTAACGGGTATAAGTCAAATTTGGTATATGAGGGTTTTCGGGGCCGAAAAATCGATCTAGCTAGTTATTATCTGTGGGAAAACGCGCATTTTTGAGTTTTTTTACGTTTTCCGAGCAAAGCTTCGTCTCCCAGATATTGAAGTGAAAACTTCTTTAGCGGCGCTGAGCACTTTTTAAGGTGGCGAAAAAATGATAAACTCGAGACAGCGATCACGTGACCGTAACGTTTAGATGGCCACTCATTTAAATGGCATTTAAATCAATAAAGAAAAACTCAATGACATTACATGAAAAAGGTACTAATCTTGTACGGGTTGAAATACGAGGATCTCACAGTTACATTCTAACTTTGTATCACTCAAATATAATTCAATAAAGCTACATATTCATGAAATCGCTAATAAAAGTGAACTGTAGTACTGGTTAAATAAAACTCAAAAAATCATGACCAAATATATTTAGATGCGAGGTCTGCAAGGTAACTTTACAATTTCTATTCGAATTTTAAACAATTAACGCTACACACTGATTTAAACTTTCACGATTATTAAAGGGTCAATTTTTGAAGAGGGTGTTTTTTCGACATTTGTATGGCAATTTTTTATTTTTGATAAATCTGATTTATAATCATCGTTTTAGGAAGGTTTCTTAACAACAAAAAATATACTGTAGGAGGCACCTCTGTACTTTTTATAGTTAGCTAGATGTGGACGTTTAAAGATCGACATTTGTATGACACTATTTAGCCATTTGTAAGGCGCTTTTGACATGTATACTGCATTTTTTCAACATTATATGGCAGTATCAACATGTATATGCCACTATTTATTATTTTTGTTGCATTTATAAGACCCTGACGACATATGTATAACACCTTCTCGACATTTGTATGGCACTATGTCGACATTTGTATGCCACAATCGACATTTATACGGTCAAAATAGCCGTATAAATGTCGCCATACAAATGTCGCGACATGCCGCCAATAATATTTTTTAGCGATATTTCCTACACAATACAACAGATTCACTTATTTATTTTACTATATATTTTAACACTATATTTGCAACTATTATTATAAAAGAAATATTTTTATTCCAACTATGTACCAACGTATTCAGCGTCCATACAAATGTCGTTGTAGTCGTACCAAAATATATCGAAAGAGATTTTTATCTGTTTTTAAATAAATTAAACTGTTTCCGGGTTTACATTTGATGTCAATCGATGCCCAACTAACCGCACTATTGCGTTGTAAATTTAATCTAACCGTTATTCAATAGACAAAGAAGATTATAGGGGGTATATTTAAGTCATAACAAAACAGGTGCCGCGCGGGACAGCGATAAAAAGGCTTCCCTTGTTTTATTAAATAACGCATTAATTTATCAATATGATTAAATCGGTTCTCTAGAAAATGCTCTTTATAGAAATACAAAGTTGTTTATAATACGTTGCCTACATCCAAAGTTATGATTTTTTTTAATGCGCGATGCCGCCACTGGGACACGCGAAAAACGGCAAATTTCGCCGTTTTTGGAACTTCAAATGCGATTTTGTCAGGACCAAATAATATTTTTGGTACAGTTGTGCATGATTTTTAAAGCTTATAATACACTGAATGAAAATATATACATACCCAGTCTTTTAGTCCTATGGACTTCGAGTTTTAGCCGTGGGACAGCAAAAAATGCCTATTTGAAAATTGACCCTAAACATTATTAAACTCCACCGTCCACCGTCGCCACCGTCGTGGTGTCTTCTCCGAGACCACGGGGACAACGCCGTCCTCGAAACGTCGGAGGTAAATCTTAAAACTTAAATACCCGTATTAAGTCCCGTTGTGCAGTTTGATAATTAACGCTACAAATTTGAATTTTAAACAAGCTCACTTACCAGCAATTTCGGAACTAAAGTTTTTCAATAGAAAGGAGGATGGGTCAATCCATAGTACATACATAGTACTGCAGACATTTTGGACTAGTCATTGAGTTTTCACTTCTGTCGGCACTCCCGGAGTGCAACCCGTTGTTTTTTTAGTAAAGCTATAGCTTGGGTTCGACGACGGTGCCTGGATCTGGATCTGTGAATATCCTTTATAAACCGGAATCATAATGAATGAATTTATATGAATAATATCCATAAGCGACAGTTACACAACTGGACCCTAGGGCCTCACATGCAACTTACTTAACCAGCCGTTACGATGAAACTGGAAAAACAAGGAAATGCATACTTGTTGGGATGCTGGAAAAATTGTATTACGTAACACTTAAACGGTTTTACTGAGTGAGTCTTATTTCACTACACCTTATAAAACACAGTCCCCCGCCTCGTCTGTCTGTCTGTGTGTATGTATGTTCGCGATAAACTCAAAAACTAGGTTTTATTTACTTGAGTAATAATTGAACCATAGTTTACTTTTTTGTACATATAGTGTTCATTTGTCTATCGTCTATCATGTTTGTTTTAATTTACTCTCAATTGCTCAAAGGTTGACTGGAAGAGGTCCCTTATAGGGATAAGTTCGCCTTTGTACATTATATATTATTTTGTTTCACTGTAATTTAACCTGTCTTATGTGCAATAAAGTGTTTACAATTTACATACATACATACATACATAAAAAAACTACTGAACGATTTGCGAAAATTCCTTGACTGGCCACTTAGAAAAAACCGGGTAAGTGCGAGTCGGACTCGCGCAAGAAGGGTTCTGTACCATAAAGCAAAAAAAAAACGGTAAAAATACAAAAAGAAAACGGTCACCCATCCAAGTACTGACCACGCCCGACGTTGCTTAACTTTGGTCAAAAATCACGTTTGTTGTATGGGAGCCATATTTAAATCTTTATTTTATTCTGTTTTTAGTATTTGTTGTTATAGCGGCAATAGAAATACATCATCTGTGAAAATTTTAACTGTCTAGCTATCACGGTTCGCGAGGTACAGCCTGGTGACAGACAGACGGACAGACGGACGGACGGACAGCGAAGTAGTAATAGTAATAGGGTCCCGTTTTACCCTTTGGGTACGGAACCCTAAAAATACGTCGTCTCATGTATCATAGGTTATAGCAGTGGTTCTTAACCTAGGGGTAATTACCCCCGTGGGGGTAAAACTGGTATTTTACGGGGGTAATAAGCTAACCTAATATAACAATACAACAAACGTTCACGTTTTATTTTTTATTACCATTGGGAGGAGGGGTAAAATCAGGTTCCCTAGTTAGTCATAGGGGTGACCGGCCTGAAAAGGTTAAGAACCACTGGGTTATAGGGTTAGGTTAATCTGTGTAAGATGTCTCCTAATATTTACCTATTTATTTATTTATTTACTCTAACGATATTCGAATAGTATCATGTTTAATTTAATAGTACATTATTGTCGAGGCTCGGAAGTAGCTACTTGCAGGCTGAGGATTCGTTTTAAACGGACGACCTTGGGAGTCCGTTTAATTGAATCCGAAGCCAGCAAGTAGCCTTCCAGCCGAGTCATATATAGTGCTTTTCTCAAAAATGGTGCAAGAAATATAAATATCATAGAAATATTTTACAAAACCAACGTTCTTACGTATATATTTTCACAGAAAAAAGCCCTTGCCGCCTTTTTATTTTTTTAATAAAAAAATAGAAGTGTATTTTTCTGCCGAAAATACGCCAACCTATTTGAGACAACTAAATAGTCGCGGTACTAATCATCTGTTTGGCTGTTTAATGGGCCTGTGCCTTCATTTAATATGGCCATTTCAAATTTTAAAAAGTTTGGAACTCGACAAATAATGGAATTTGTATGCAACATTGCAGTCCCAAAAGCGAGACTGCAATGTTTTTAACTTTTTAATTTTTGAGTGACCATAAACTACGCGCTTCGCGACCTATTTTTTAGACGGCAAAGTCGACTTTGCCGTCCATTTTTGAGAAAAATAAATTGTTAAACCATACGTGTAAATAACTAATACGTGTAATAATAATTCGGTGAAGGAAAACATCGTGAGGAAACCTGCATACATCTGCGAAGAAATTCAAAAGGTGTATGTGAAGTCCCACATCCGCATTGGGCTAGCGTGGGGACTATAGCCCAAGCCCTCTCGCGCTCGAGAGGAGGCCTGTGCCCAGCAGTGGGACGTATACCGCGTGTGGCCTGTAATACGAGCAAAAAATGTAACTGTAGGCTGTACTCTTCATACTGCCGGCCTAGCTAAGGTTACAATCGCTATCGATTCGACAACGAAAAGCATTATGTCTCTCTATCACTCTTCCATATTAGTGCGACAGTGACAGTTGCGTTTCGATCGCTACGGAGGGTAAGCGATTGGCATCTTGGCTACGCGGCCTGATCAATATTTGTTCAGCAACTTTTAAAAATAACTTGTGGTTTGATTTTTAATACACTTTAAAGTTTATTCTAAGACGCAATGTATTACGAATTTTGTTATGTTTAAGGCATGACAAGCAACGTCAATCACAAATGATATGACATGGCGATGGCGTCCATTGAAGATAATATTTATTTTGTATGAAAAATAGGAAGTCTAAATACTTCATAATTTTTAAAAGTTGTTGAACAAAAGCGTCACCGTTTGAGGAGTACATTCCATGTTTTAATTATTTGCTCGTCTTACAGGCCACACCCGGTATAGGCTGAGATGATGATGATGATGACGTGTAAATAAGATGTTAGATCAAACCGCGAGATTCTATGCGTTGTGTTACAATATTAACGCACGCAATGCAAGCAATGCAACTGCAATATTTATGCCACATTGTAATATGTAATGTAATATCCATAAATCATAATGCAATTTGTAAAACACATTTACAATCGAAACCACAAATAGCTATTTTATCTTGATTTCGGTTATACGATTGCGATCTAATCTTATCTTATACGTTTAAACGAGTAATTTTTGTATATTTATTTATTTATACAGAATGTGTCTGACCATGGGGCTTTAATTCCAGGGCTTGATTTTACTCGCTAAACTGAGCTACTTTTACTATGGGAGCAACCCTAAAATCGGGGAAAAATTTTTGGCTTTCCATAGAAAACGTCGATATCTGATCAGACAAAATGTATGAAAAAGTAAAAAAAAAAATCGGGATTTCGGGGTTGGTGCCATAATGAAACTAGCTCAGTTTAGCGAGTAGGATCGAGCCCTGGATTTAAAGCCCCATGGTCAGTAACACCCTGTATATTTCGGTGGTCTCGGTAACGGCTTTAACGATTACGAAATTTGCTATATGGGGGGTTTCGGGGGCGAAAAATCGGCGAGGCGAAAAGGCGGAGATGGCGAGACGAGTTTGACGCCTTTGACAGAGACTGGTGGGAGACTTCCGAGGATAGGGATACGTGGAAGAATAAGAGGGAGGCCTTTGCCCAGCAGTGGGACAATACAGGCTCATAATAAAAAAAAATGTATTTACGTTGTGAATTGTTATGAGTTTATATAATTTGTTTTTGTGCCCATGTTCCTTATACTTGCATCTGAACGATGTAGTTAGGCCCCTGAAGAAAAATCATACGTATACAATTATGCAACCCTACTAATATAATATAAAATGCGACAGTATGTCTGTCTGACTGTTAAACTTAAACTGCTGAATTATTATTACTATTTTATACGCCCCATGTAGGTATGTCTGTACTGTAGCAAATTTTACATATCCGTCAATTATAAGTAGATGTTACATCACTCTTCATTAAATATTCTATCTATTACAGTTTAACACTTAATTGAGTCACACAAGAATGGTTCGCAGTTATTTATGGAAGCGCTATTAGGCTACGTTCACATTTCATTTCATCATTTTGTGGCTTGTAATAATGTGTATCAAATTTGGATTTTTACATAAAAAAAACCGGGCAAGTGCGAGTCGGACTCGCGCACGAAGGGTTCCGTACCGTACCATAATGCAAAAAAAAAAAACAAAAAAAGCAAAAAAAAAACGGTGACCCATCCAAGTACTGACCACTCCCGACGTTGCTTAACTTTGGTTAAAAATCACGTTTGTTGTATGGGAGCCCTATTTAAATCTTTATTTTATTCTGTTTTTAGTATTTGTTGTTATAGCGGCAACAGAAATACATCATCTGTGAAAATTTCAACTGTCTAGCTATCACGGTTCGTGAGATACAGCCTGGTGACAGACGGACGGACGGACGGACGGACGGACAGCGAAGTCTTAGGGTCGGTTGCACCAAACTGTTCGTATCGTTAAAGAGTTCGCAAAATTTTTATGTATGGAAAGTTTCATAGTAAAGCGCCGGGGCGCGCCGGCTGACGTTGATCAGTCTGTCAAATGTGGCTGGTGCAACTGGCCCTTAGTAATAGGGTCCCGTTTTACCCTTTGGGTACGGAACCCTAATAACTATGTTTAAATAAAGAGCTCTTTCAATTTTCTTTAACATATGCAGATGTAGTGCATAATTATTTTCCATCGTATTTTCACGGAAAAGTACGAACTAGAGCTGCACCTGCACCGGATATTCGTTTACTATCCGGCCGTTATTTTAACTACAGGCCGGATACCGGATAGTAACTTTGCTTGATTTCGGAGTAAACAAATCGGATTTAATAAACAGTCACGGTCATAATCGTATTCTTTTATTATTTTAAAACAATTTAAACATTCCACTCACCACGAGCACTCATTCCGTACCTAGAAATAAGTCCGCGTATCGAATGAAATTTTCACTAGGGGTTCTGAATACTTCTGAACAGTATTTTAGAAATTTTTGCATGCGGAACCTTGGCTATAAACGTGAAAAGTTACTAAATGGTACAGAAATCAAAATCTTTCGCCAAAAAGCGACATGTTTCATACTCCGTTATGTATAAGACCTAACACTCAGTCGACCGCAGCGCTGGGTCCATAACACTCTTAATAAGGATTGATAGATATATGCCACGATTACGTTATGTATAGTAGGTAATAAATAACATTTAGACATAGAGTGGCGTTAAATTAAAACACGACCGAAGGGAGTGTTTTAAATCGACACGAGTTGCGAATTACCTATTCGATCGTACAAAGTATTGCAGAGAGTACACATCGTCGGATGACAAGCAAAACTCACTAATTACCACCACAAGTTCATAGCCATAGTGAACCATATTAGTACTAAAAGAAGGTAAATCGACCTTCTTTTAGTACTAATATGGTTCACATTGTTTAAATTATTTATTAATTAGTGACTTTTGCTTGTCACCTGACGATATGGCTCTTTAAATTTTCGACATAGTTGCGTAATGTGCTAATTATAGCACTAGTGCCCCATAAAATATGTACATTAACCTGCAATATGTTACTCTTCGCAAAAATATGTGGCACGCTCTTATGGCTCTACAAATAAGATTGTGTCAGATATTATTGCGGCCTTCGTCATGTAACATATTATTGCAGGTGACTGTACTTTAAATAAATGTATTATTTTAATAATACTTACGTATCATAGACAGGAAACAAGCAAGCGGCACCGCGTTTATCATTATCACCAATTTTACTAAACCTATTTAGATACACTTTTTTTAAAATAAGATATACATAAACTATTGAAAAAATATCCCTCCAGTAACCTTCAAATTTAAGTCTAAAATTGATTTAAATATTAATTCAAAAAATGTAGTTGTGAAGCTAAAAATTCTAAAGACGTTGTAATATTAAATATTAAAATATTATATTAAATGAATAATATTAAATTAGTTAATTTAAATTAAACTAATAAGCTCAGGTATACGTGCGTGAGTTAAGATGTCTAAACAACTTTGATTGAACTAGGGGGGTGTTAGGGCCTGGTGGGGGGTTGCCATATGTAGGGATAGGAATGAAAGGAGACCTAGATTACCTAATATCAGAGTAGTTAATAAAGAAGACAGACAACCCCATACAGAATAGCATTCTTCACGTACCTACCTTTTCACTGTTTCCATGTTACCTTTATCTATCTATTTAATACCTTTAAAAGAGCAATTCTTATGTATTATTTATTTCTTGGGGATCTTGGAAACGGCTCTAACGATTTCGATGAAATTTGGTATATGAAGGTTTACGGGGCCGAAAAATCGATCTAGCTACTAGCTAGGTCTTAAGATGGCCACTGGCGAGCCTTCCAACAGTCCAAATAGCGTGGCACTTCCCGGTTTCCGATTGAGCTGAAATTTTGCATGCATGTATAAATCGGATGACTATGCAATATTATGGTACCATCGAGCTGATCTGATGATGGAGATAGGAGGTGGCCATAGGAACTCTGTGATGAAACAACGCAACCTAATTGTGTTAGGGGTTTTTAGAATTGTCTCGATGATTATTACTTGTCTGTCGTAAGAAAAGTACAGTCAGCGATAAAAGCTTGTATCAAAAAAGAATTTTTTGCCAAAAACTTATTGAGTTTCTATATGTTTTCTTTGCTCGGTCTCCCATATATTTCTTATACGAGTAAATACATACATAACATGCAGGCGCAACATTCATTTTCAATTATAAACCCGTTCTGCCGGTGTCGCAAGCCGTGAAAAGTTGCTGGAAAAGGCCGAGACATATCGCGGCTTACTGGGGCATGTCCGCAAACTGTTATTACGTTTTTAGGGTTCCGTACCCAAAGGGTAAAACGGGACCCTATTACTAAGACTTCGCTGTCCGTCCGTCCGTCTGTCACCAGGCTGTATCTCACGAATCGTGGTAGCTAGACAGTTGAAATTTTCACAGATGATGTATTTCTGTTGCCGCTATAACAACAAATACTAAAAAGTACGGAACCCTCGGTGGGCGAGTCCGACTCGCACTTGTCCGGTTTTTTACCTACATCAATATTGAATGCTAGTATTCTGCTCGACAGAGATCTGAGACTGCCTAGAATATGGAAGGTAGACGTAACGAATACAATCTCTCCATGTATCAAAAAAGTTTCGCCAAAAAACCTTAAATAGATGGCGCCACAATACCTAGAATATTTGCCAAAAAATATTCAAATCGAAGCGATGACCGGTCTGGCCTAGTGGGTAGTGACCCTGCCTGCGAAGCCGATGGTCCTGGGTTCGAATCCCAGTAAGGGCATTTATTGGTGTAATGAACACTAATATTTGAGTCGCTTAACTTCAAACTCGGGTAAATCCATCTGTCAGATTATGCGATTTTGGTATTAAGAAAACGTAATAGGGTAGATATTTGCTGAGAGGGTCCAATGGATTTACACGAGTTTGAAGTTAAGCGACACATTTGTTCCTAAGTCATGGGTGTTTTCTATGTATATAAATAAATAAATATGTATTTATCTATATAAGTATGTATATCGTCGCCTAGCACCCATAGTACAAACTTTGCTTAGTTTGGGGTTAGGTTGACCTGTGTAAGATGTCCACCAATATTTATTTATTTATTTATATTTATTTAATCATGAACATGACTTGAACTCACGGCCTCTGGATCGATACTCCAGCGCACTGCCAACTGAGCCACCGAGACCTCATCCGTAGCCAGCAAATATAGCATCGTTCGCAGACGTTTCTGGTTGTTAAAAAATTAATATTCGTATTATCCTGTCTAGGCACACAGGATAATACAGGCTTAGAGTTTATACCCTAGCCAGGGTAGCAGGGTTGGCTAGGGCATGTGCACAGGATGGAACCCTCTCGACTACCTCGTCGTGTTCTTCTTGGTGCGGTTGCGAATGCAAAACCAAACGTTGGGAGGCCATTGCTTCGCTTTAAAGATTGCGCAAAGAGGGACATGATTGCCTTCCATATAGACCACCAAGACTGGGAGAAGCTCGCAGAGCAGCGGACGGAATGGCGCAAACGTGTTGTGGAGGGTCGCAAGTTTTGTGATGAGACCTGGTTCGCCGCACTCGCTGACAAGAGGCAAAGAGGTGTCTCAGTACCGGTTTCCGCAAACTTCTCTTGTCAGACCTGTGGTAGACCATGTCGATCTCGCATCGGTCTATTTAGCCACCAAAAACGGTGTTACACCATAAATCGTCTGATATAGACGAAAAAGTCTATGATGAGAGTTTATAATACCGTTGCATTAAAAAAACAACGGGTTGCACTCCGGGAGTGCCGGGAGAAGTGAAAACTCAATGACATTGTAACAGTTTTTCGATCAGGTCACGTGTCCGTCTTACGTCTTACGAATCTTACGGTCACGTGACCTGTCGCGAGTTTAACATTTACTCCCCATCACAAAACGTGCACAGCGCCGCTAAAGAAGTTTTCACTTCAATAACTTTTCTTATTGTTACAGCGCCATCTGTGGCCGCATAGAAACACATCTGCAATCGCTGCCGCCGCCGTTCCGCCTGCAGCGCCCCCTGCTGGCGCGAGCGGCCAGCACCGAAGCCCGGACGCCTGCGCGTGCGCCTTCTTTCAGCGTGTGCTGGTGTTCGACATCTCCAGTAAGTCATTTTTAATCTGTTTCTAAGAAAGGAGGGGTTATCAGTTTTCTAGTACAGTCTCTAAACGTTTTACCACTTTTTTACAAGCTTTTATTTAGTTTCACCTGACCGTTGTCTGTAATCAAATCTCGCAAGTTAAGTTTGATCCACTTCCCGGTTTCCGATTGAGCTGAAATTTTGCATACATACGTAAGTCGGGTGACAATGCAATATTATGGTACCATCGAGCTGATCTGATGATGGAGACCGGAGGTGGCCATAGGAACTCTGTGATAAAACAACGAAACCTAATTGTGTTTGGGGTTTTTAGAATTGTCTCGATGAGTATTAGTTGCCTGTGGAAATAAAAGTACAGTCAGCGATAAAAGCTTGTACCAATATGGAAATTTTTGCCGAAAACTTTTACTCAGAAACTTTCGCGCGGGCCATCTTGGGGTCTGCTTGCTGCTGTTGGAGGGCTTAACCCCTAGAGCCTGGCGCCCCGGGCCGGGGTTTGGAGATCTCTGTTCTAGTAGAAGGATCTAGGGATGGGAAGGAGTTTTGGGTGTTAAACTAGTTTATAATCAACCCCCTTATTCATTAAACTTGTGAGAGCGTGCGACTTGCAATCAGGCGGCGTAGCACGGTCGCGTTTTTATCCCTTGTCACCATGCCTGTCACGTTCTAACAAGTATGTAAGTGCGAAAGGGACGCGCATAGTGATAGGCGATAAAAATGGAACCGTGCTGCGCCCGCTGGAGGTCGCGGGTTCAAACCCCGGCTCGTACCAATGAGTTTTTCGGAACTTGTGTACGAAACATCATTTGATATTTACCAGTCGCTTTTCGGTGAAGGAAAACATCGTGAGGAAACCGTACTAATCCCAATAAGGCCTAGTTTACCCTCTGGGTTGGAAGGTGAGATGGTAGTCGCTTTCGTAAAAACTAGTGCCTACGTTAAATCATGGGATTAGATGTCAAGCGGACTCCAGGCTCTCATGAGCCGTGGCTAAATGCCGGGATAACGCGAGGAAGAAAAAGAAGAAGGAGATATTATTGTGA